>NC_056735.1:184161658-184399158 GCF_019279795.1 Protopterus annectens
GAGTCAGAGTTGGATGTGGCAGAGTTAAAGATGTTAAGATTTGCACTCTGTGTGACTAGGATGGATAGGATTAGGAATCAGTATATTAGAGGGTCAGCTCATGTTGGACAGTTTGGAGACAAAGCAAGAGAGACGAGATTGCGTTGGTTTGGACATGTGCTGAGGAGGGATGATGGGTATATTGAGAAAAAGATGCTAAGGATAGAGCTGCCAGGTAAGAGGAAAAGAGGAAGGCCTAAGATATGGTTTATGGATGTGGTGACAGAGGACATGCAGGCGGTTGGTGTGACAGAGCAAGATGCAGAGGATAGGAAGAAATGGAAAGAGATGATCCGCTGTGGCAACCCCTAACGGGAAAAGCAGAAAGATGATCATGATATATACATATATATATATATATATATATATATATATATATATATATATACATAGATACATAAATAAATATATATATATATATATATATATATATATACATAGATACATAAATAAATATATATATATATATATATATATATATATATATATATATATGTATATATATGTATGTATGTATGTATATACACACATACACACATATACGTGCAGACACACAGTTTTATTCCCACAACAGGTAATTTGATTGCTGTACTCTTGAGTGTGCCATCCTTCAGATGGAAAATTAAACTGAGAACCCCACTGTTTGAGTTTGTAGTAGCTCAAGTGGATGTAAAAGATCCCATGTCACTTATCAAAAAAGTATGGGAGGTTCCCAGATGCCAAGGCCAAAGGTCTCCCCTAAAAACAGGCTACTACCCTAGTGGGAGTAACTCAGTAAACAAAGTATAAATAAAATAAACATGAGAGTGTGAATTTTATCTCTTTATATGTATACACAGAATTTATATCCACATATCGAAAAATAAAAATATCAAATGGTAAGTAACCAAACATAATTGGTCATTCATCAGCCGAATGAAAAACACACACATACTAAAGTAAAACATGTATATTACACACATTTGCCATATCTTATGCATGTTTCAGGTTTTTTTTTTCTTCTTTGTTCCTCCTTTCTCACATTCTTCTTGATAATTACCATCCCCAAATCATTCTACTTCGTGTATATCATAAAATATTGCTTGTTTTCAGCGATATAAACTCAAACTGCTCTTTGTGATTTTCTATTTTATGACCACGTCTCCCCAAACAATATTTTCACAACAATGTTCTAGTCTAGATCCACCTATTTCCAATTCTCACTCACGTTTTCTCTAATGGATTAGTATTCAAGTAATAAATATTTCATGTTTTTTTCTTTATTCACACAATCCTCCCTGAAGTGTTTACATTGATTTTTTTTTCTTTTATATTTATTTTTTTCACCCTAGTACATAAAATAGTGAATTAACTGCTATATATAGAAGGGAGCTCTGGGCTTGTTCATTACTTTAAAAATGTTTGTTTCTTAAAACCACTACTTCTACATACAGATATCACTGTAAAAATACTTCATTTTTTAAACTACTTTTTGAAACTTCAATAACTCAGCTATATTCATCTTCTAAATTGTGGTTTAATAATCCATCCATCCATCTGCAACCCCTTTTTCACATATTTGCATATGGTGTTGGGGCACCACTTCAACAGTGACAGTCATCTTGAGCCAAGGTTTACACCACTGGGTGGCCAAGTCCTTTTGATTAAAGATCTCAACAAATGTTCTCCACTCATTTTTACTTCTTTCATTCTGCCTATCAGTGTTACAATGCTGCAGGCCCCCAAGATTCAAGATTCTGACAGTCATATAGGAGTTCATATGCAGAACTTTTGGTGATAGTTTACATTAGGACATACTATCTTACTTCACCCAGGTATGGGTGGTGCCCAGATAAAGTTGTCAGTTAAGTGTCTGAGGCTATTGTATATATTAAGACACACCAGGATGCACAGTGGCAAGCTCTTCCCATGGTGTGGCGGCTGAAATTATAATAACAGAACTTCTGTATTTCAAGAAATAAATGCTCCTGCAAATCAAGTTCTGAAGAATGAAGAAGATGAGATTAAAAAACCTACAGCCTAATGTCCTTCATAAGGCTAGTCCCCTCTCACCGCTCAATAGGACTGTAAGATACTTACAACTGTTAAAGCAATGGGTGCAGGGGAGCAGCAGCCCCCTTACTAGATGTGTGGGGCTGTGTTTCACTGACATTAAGTCAGTAAAGCCCGTTAGAGTTTCAATTTGTATACTTCCACGTTCTTAAACTTTGTCAAAAAGTACAGAATTAAAAATGGGCCAAACACTAAACTGGCAACCCCACTGGGATGTCAGTCAAGATGGCACTGCCCACACCTGCACAAGGTACCGTGGTGTATCCTGAAGTAACCAATCACCAGTGTTTTGTGCATTTTATTCCAGTTCTTAAGTATTTGAAGCATTAAAGCATTTAAGGAGATTAAAGTATGTAAAATGGAAATTCTAATGAACATTACTGACAATTTCAGTGAAAGACAGCCACACACACATCCAGCAAGGTAGATGCCACCCCCTGCAGCCCTCTGTTTTACGCAGTTTTAACTGCATTGCAGACTGTTTTTTTTTTTGGGAGGGGGGGGTTGATGTTACACACGTTTTTCCCTCTCATCTTCTTAAACAATTCATTCACACAAAACGAAAGTTAGATCTGTGTTGTCGCATTCCATCCACTCCTCCATATATGGGCCTCAGATCCATCCTCTGCCATTTCAAAACAGTGGGCAAAGAAATGTGGAGAGACTGGTTAAACCTTGAGGAGCCAAGGCAGTCAGTCAGATTCATCTCATATGAAAACCATGGATCAGTAGCACTATTTGCTAGGAATAAAACATGAATGAGGGAAGGTAGTAGAAGAATGGATAGAATACAAAATCACAGATCTAACATTATGGCAAATATACAACTTTCGTATCTGATGTTTTTTTCTGTCCATTCCTCTACATATGGGACAGAGCCCCCAGCTTCTGTAATACTTTGGAGGTCTCATGGAAGGCTATTCCTGAGCACAGCTGAACCAAAAAAAGCCCTGGATCTGGACTGGATATCTGACTTATAATGAGAAATAAAGGTATGAACTTTTGACCAGGTAGATGCAGCATAAATGTCATTAATGGGGACACAAGAAAAAAGGGCTTTATTTATTTAACATTTGTTTACTGGGAAAGTCTGACAGGCACTGAGCCCATTTTCAGCAGAGGCTATGGATCTTGTTGAATGAGCTTTAGATTTTCTTGGGAGAGGTAAACATTTCTCATGGTAAACAAAGGAAATACACTGAGACAGACAACTAGTTAAGAAGACTTTGGATTCTGCTTGTCCTAATTTAAGTTCATAGGTTGATAGGTAGGTACTAGGCTATTGGCCCAAGGGCCTACGTAAGCCTAGCCAACAAGGTTCCCTGGCTTATGCCACCCAAGGAAGTTATTTTCTTGTGCCACTGTCGAGCAGAGACACTGATCCCCGGGGTGTATTTCCTATTTCCCATCCACTCATCAAGATTTTTCTTGAAGAGTGCTAATGAAGAACTTTCCTTGACATAGATGGGTAGCCTATTCCAGAGTATGGGAAGACTCTGGGACATGAATCTATCCCTCCAGCATGTCCTGTTTATTGTGGTGACAAGGTCTAGGTCTCTACAGCATGTAGCTCGGAGGGATTGGGATTTCTTTAGGTGTAGCATGTCCAACAGCTCTGGGTTTGACATAGCTTTATATGTTAAGCAGAGATCACCTCGGAGTAGAAGGTATGCTACAGAGAAAGCTGGAGTTTTTTGAGATGGTCAATGTAGGGCATTTGTTTGAGGCCAGTAATCCTCTTTGTGAGGTACGTCTGTGGCCTTTCCAGCTGCTGCAGATGTCTTGTACATTCCAAAAGGGGCGTTGTACTCTATAATGGGTCTAATGAGTGTCGAGTAGAGGGGAACAATGACCTCTTTTTTCCTGAATGAAAACTCTTTTATGATGTGTGCCACGTAAAAGGACTTCCTGACTACTGTGGCGATATGACTATCAAAGGAGAGACTACTGCCAAGGTATTATCACACATTCGGTGTTATAGATTGCTGCCTATGTGATAGTTCATGGGTACAAAGTTTTTACCAAAGGGGATGGCACTGCACTTTTTGGCACTGAGCTTGAGGCCATGGCTCTAACACCAGGCATCTGTCTCAGCGAGACCCTTCTGTAGGATGTCCACATCATTTGGGGACTTGACTATGGCTCCTAGTTTGCAGTCATCTGCGAACTTCCTTAGCCAGAGGCCTTCTGTGTTAGCCTGTACTTCAGAGAAGTAGATACCAAACAGGAGAGGTCAAAGGACGGAACCCTGTGGTACTCCACTTGTCAATGCTTTGAGGTCAGATTTGGAGTCTGCAACTTTTACAGTGTGGGTTCTGTCAGTCAGCTAGTTGGCAACCCATCTTGTGACACAGGGATTTATACCTAGTTTAGTGCGTTTAGCTATAATTCCAGAATGGGGGATGAAGCCGAAAGCCTTGGCGAGGTCAAGATAGGCTGTGTGAACCACCTTACCCTCATCTACAGCTTTGATGACTGCCTCAAAGAAGTCGATCAGGTTCAGGAGGCATGATCTGCCTTTCACAAACCTGAACTGGGTGGGATCCAGAGTTTGGAGGTTACCAATGTCTTTGTTTATGAGTTCCATGATGATACGTTCCATGGCCTTCCAGACCAGGCTCGTCAGGCTAATAGGTCGATAGTTCCCGGGACCAGTGGTGTCTCCCCTTTGTGGAGTGGGATAACTCTTGCTGTGTGCCATTCAGCGGGCACAAAGCCTGATGTGAGTCTATTATTGAACATGGTGATTAAGTGGGGAGCCAATTAGTTCTGAAGTTCGTGTAAAAGGCAGCCTGGGATGTTGTCCTATCCCATGGATGCTATGTTTTTGGCTTTAGAGAGTGCAGCTTTTACCTGTGTAGTTGTGATTACAGGGACTCTGCATTCTTCCTGTATAGATATGGGTCCTTTAGGGGGTGGTGGGGGGCTAAAGTTAGCACTGAATCTATCTGCCAGGATGTTGGCAATATCAGTTGGTTCTGTAATTTTTGTACCGTTGTGCTGTAACTCATTGCAGATCTGGGTGTTGCCATTGAGATTCTTGACATAGCTATAGAATGTTTTGTGGCTGTCCTTAGGATTAGTGGCAATTTTGTTTTCGTAGCTAGCTTTAGAGGATCTTATAAGGGATCTCAGCTTCTTGCTGAGGCTGACCAAGCAGCTCCTCCACTCATGGGATTTTACTCTCTTTTGCAACAGTTTCTTCCTTCTGTTGTACAGTTCGTTTATGGCAGGGGACCACCAGATTGGCTTCCTTTTTTTGGAGGATAGCGTCTTGGTTCTGTTTGGGTTAGCATGATCCATGCACTCGTGTAAGTGCTTATAGAGTGCATTTGTGTAGGATTCAGCAGTTGTAACTGTATTGTCCATCTGCATGGGTGTCATGAAGTTCACCACTTCTGTCTTAAGAAGCATGAAGTTGGCTTTGGAGAAATTTTTTACCATGGTTTCCTTAATGGGGGCGGGATGTGGATATCAAGGGTGATTAGCTTATGGTCGAATCAGACCAATGAGGAGTTGACTTCAGGTGTGGAACACCTGTCACTCATGTTGGTAATAACTAGGTCTAGGATATTGTTGCCCCTGGTGGGGGTGTGGATATGTTGATCCAGGGCATTGGAGTTTATGAATTCCAGAAAGCGTTGAGCTAAGGAGTTGGTACACGAGTAGTTTTCCCAGTTAATGGTGGGTAGTTGAAGTTGCCCATTATTAGGGTGTTTGGTTGAACCCTAATATTTTCCAGTACATCAAGAAAACAGGAGTGGGAATCCTGGGCCATGGTGGGGGATCTGTATCAAGCTACAGTTTGGATTGCAGTTTTGCCCAGAGTTAGTTGCACTTGGATAACCTCGGATGTATTATGCTGAGCAATTAACCTAGAGGTGTGGATATCCTTAATGAATATGGACACACCTTCTCCTTTGGTGTTTCGGTCCAGGTTACATGCCCGAAAAGTGTAGTACGAGTTATAGCCTGGTAGTGCAGGGGTGCTCTCTGAAGCCTTGAACCAGGTCTCAGTCACTGCACAGATATCTATGTTCTCCATTTTAAGGAGTGCCTCAAGTGAGTGTATTTTGAGATTTAGACTTCTAGCATTATCTAGTATTACCCTCAGTTATTGCTTGCCTGTTCCTGTTACGGTGCTGAATTTGTCATTCGAACCTTGCCTAAAAAAGGCACTATAGGGGCAGCAAGAGCCTTAGCCAGTATCCGGAATCCCAGGGGCGACAGGTGCAGGCCATCTGTGGCAAAGCATTGTGGTCTGTCGACCATGTCATCCCAAGCAGACAGATACTGGATCCCCTTAGAATGACACCAGAAGCTTAGCCAATTGTTGAAGTCAATCATTTTGTCCTTGTACTGCGGTATCATTCTGGGCGATGGCAGAATGCTACTCAGGGCTAGGGTCATACCTTCCTGGGCTACAAGATCAGAGAGCTCTTCCATGTCTCTTTTCATGTAGTCCAGGGAGGTATGTCTCAGGTCATTCACACCAACATGGACAATAACAGAGTCATATTTGTACTTGTTGTGGATTGACCTGAGTGCATGGGTTATGTGGCGGATCCTGGCACCCGACAGACAGCTGACAGTAACCTTCTCCTTGTTTAGCCTGGTGAGTGGGACATCAGTGTGCCTGACTATAGAGTCACGTATGACTAGTGTGTTGGGTACGTTGTTTTGCCTAATTGGCTGTGGTTGAGTGGCACACTGAGTCTGTGGGCTATGTGTCATTTAGGTTGTGTTGGGGGATGGAGGTTGCTTATGTTTCTGCTTTGGAGGTCTCTGTTGCTTAAACAGATTATTATTGAGAGCCTCCGTGAATGTTTTTGTGTTACTATGTGGATTTTGGTGGTGTAGATTTAGTGAGACTATGTGATGAGTGTGGTGTGGTGCAAATGTTTACCTTCTCCTCATGACTGTCAAGTTCAGTCTTGGTTGGAGAGAGCTTTACCTCCAGTTTGGCTAGATAAGTGTATCTCTCACAGGTTGTTGTGTTGGATGGTAGGAGGACAGGGTTGCCTGTGTACATGAAGCAATTTCTACATTGCCTCAAGATACCCAGATTCATCAGATAGACAGGAGAGAATACTTGGGAGCTGACCCTTGGACATGCCTGAATAAAAAATTATTTTCCTCTAGATAAGTGAGGAAAGTGAGTACAAGAGCTGTTTTTCTCTAAGCAAGTGAGAAAAGTAAGTACAAAAACTGTTTTCCTCTAGGTAATGAGGAAGGTTAAGTGCTATAGTAATTAGTAGCTTATTTAGTGCTTACAAGTTCTGAACAAGTGCTTAGCACGAATAAGCAAATTTAAGTGCTAAAACTAAGAATCTGTATCTGCACTAGACGAGTTACAGGACAGAAACAAGTGCAAATGCAGGCTTTCAAATCAGAAAGTTGAGAGAGATGGAAGAGATTGCCCAAACGGCCACTAACTACAATTTCTGGGCCAGAACCACTCCTTATGTGGTAGACAGGTTGCCTAGTGCTTACCACTCCCACTGATAAGCTAGAAGGCTTCCCTCCAACACAGAAAGGCTTGGGGGGCTCAGAAGCTTACATACAGTCCTGGATAAAGCAAATCTGTATCTGGAACACTAGTTACAGGAAAGGTAGGAAGCAGGCTTACAGTTTTAGGCTTTGTAAGTTAAAATGCAGCTGGTGGTGAACATCTAAGAAATACAAAGTATATTCACCTCTGTTTGAGAAAATTGGGAAAAAGGCTGACAAAATTATGGCCTGACTAATGGAAAATTCAAAAGCCACCTTTGGTAGAAAGGATGGATTTGTCCTCAGATATAGTATATCTTTGTTCATAGGTTCATAGGTTTATACTAGGCTATCTGCCCTAAGGCATTTATAAGCCTAAAAAATACTGTGCCCATTAGTTTGTTGTGCCTCTGTCCAGCAGTGACACAGAGATGATTCCCGGGATAAACCTACGATCTCCCATCCACAGGTCAAGATTTCTCTTGAACAGAGCCAGCGAGGTGCTCTGCCTCACATGGATTGGGATTTTATTCCACAGTATAGGGAGTCTCTGAGTGATAAATCTATCCCTCCAGCACGTCCTATTTATATCCGTGCTAAGGTTTAAGTCGCTTGCTCTAGTGGTTTTGGTGGATTTGGATTTTGAGGTGGAGCATGTCCATTAATTCGGGTTGGACATGGCCTTGTATGTCAGGCACATGTCACCTCTGAGCAGGCGGTATGCAACTGAATAGAGCTGGAGTTTCTTCAATCTGGCAGCATATGACAGATCTTTTTGGTGAGGAACT
Source organism: Protopterus annectens (assembly GCF_019279795.1). Classification (NCBI taxonomy): domain Eukaryota; kingdom Metazoa; phylum Chordata; order Ceratodontiformes; family Protopteridae; genus Protopterus; species Protopterus annectens. The sequence goes on from NC_056735.1 coordinate 184,170,028, forward strand.
TTTGGGGTCTCTCCAACTGCTGCAGATGTCGGGTGAGATACATCCCGAATGGGGAATTGTACTCGATCATTGGTCTAATCAGTGAAGAGTACAGAACAATGACCTCACTAGATCTGGATGTGAATCCCTTCATGATCAGGTGGGCAATGTAGAAGGTCTTTCTAACCACTTTGCCACTGTCAACCTTTGTCCCCAGGTCCCTGATAACCTCTTCTGTGCTTAGTGGATTGCCACCTATATGGTAGCTTGGGGTTACCTTGTTTTTTTTGGCGTTTAACTTCAGGCCATGGCTCTGGCACCTTCTGAAGGATATCCGTGTCCAATGCACTTTCCACTATTTGCAGTCGTCTGCAAACTTTGTCAATAAAGTCCTCCCATGTTGGCCTGTACTTCTGAGAAGTAGATGCCTGTGGGACACCACTTGTGACCGGCTTAGAGTCTGACATAGCGCCAGCAACTCTAACCCTGTGGGTTCTGTCCTTAAGCCAGTTTGCAACCCATCTTGTGACATATGGGTTTACATTTAAGCTGGTAAGTTTTTCTACAATAAAGGTAGGCTGTATGGACTGCCTTTCCCTCATCAATGGCCTTGGTGACTGAAAAGGCATGATCTGCCCTTGTGAAGCCAAACTGGGTCGGGTCCAATGTCTGCAAGTCCCTATATCTTTGTTTATGAGCTCCATTATGATCCTCTCCATAGCTTTGCAGACTAGACTTGTTGAGTGGGACCACAGTTGCCGTCGCCACTCCTTGGGCACGTATCCTGTGGTAAGGCTGAGATTAAACAGCTGCCTGGTTTAATTCCTCATTTAGCTCGTGTAGCACACAGCCGGGGAGACCATCCGGTCCCCTTGATGCTGTGTTTTTAGCTTTATTTGAGATGTCTGGAAGGCTCCACTCTGCTAAGATAGTTATCTCTCCTTTAGGGAGAGGGTGAAGTTTGCACTGAACCTGTCTGCCAGTATGTTGGCAATGTCTGTGGGTTCAGTGATTTTTGTATCATTTTGGACTAATTCTGAGCATATGTGGGAGTTTCCACCCAGGTTCCTAACATAGCTGAAAAAGGCCTTATGATTGTCCTTTGAATCCATGGCAATTTTTCTCTCAAAATTGGCCTTAGTTGATTTTATGAGTGCTCGTATTTTTTTACTAATAATGATCAGGGGTGACTTCCCTTTTATGGATTTTGTTCTATCATGAAAAATAGCTAAATGGTAGCTAAAAATCAAATAACGGGATTTTGAGGAAAGTGTAAATAAATCCAAAATCTTTCTGGCAGATGTAATGGCTAGCAAGAACAAGGTCTTCCAGGACAGAAACTTCAAGTTGGCTTTAACAGCAGGTTCAAATGGGGGGGCCTAACAAGGAATGCAAGACAACAGTGATATTCCATGGAAAAATTGGGTATCTGAGTGGGGGGCATGAAAGAAAGGCACCTCAGAGAAAAGCCTTAGATAAGACAGGCTTTAGGAGCATGACCTTCACCTATGTGAAAGAACAAAATGGTAGCTAACTGCACTCTGATAATGGAATAACTAGCTCCACCTTGAAAAAGATGAGCAAGGATATCTAACAGTGCCAAAAGGGGCTGAAAAGGGATCAAGGTCTTTCTCTGAGGACCAAATAGAAAATCTTTTCCATTTTGTGAGCTATAACTTCCCAGTTGAGGGTTTATATGAATAAGATAAAAAGTGTACAACACAAGGGGAAAGCCTTGACTGTCGAATCATCATAGGAAATGGAGAAACCATGCAGTTAGTTTGAGTGTTTGAATGTCCAGGTAGGATAGCAAATGTGGGTCTGATCCCAAGTCCCAAGGAGGGTGGCCTAATGGTTAAGGTGTTTGCCTTACAAACACAAGGTGCAGGGTTTGAGTCTGACAAGGGATAATTGGCTAGGCTTAAAATGGCTCGCAAGGGCAGTTAGCCTAGTACTAATCTATGAACCTATGAACTATATAAGACCAGGGGAAGGGAAAGTACACCTATCGAGACCAGTGAGGGATATGAGGATAACAGAGATTTTCAACAGCAATGCTTTCTGAAGAAACTTTGGAATCAAAGGGAAAGGGAGAAAAGTCATAAAGAAGCCCTTAGGGCCAAAAGCATCCCTGGGTGACTCCTTCTTGTGGGGGATCAGAGTGAAGAACTTGTTGCATCTGGTGTTCTGGGGAGAGGCAAAGAGACTGCAACAAGGATGGCCCCAAGACTGAAAATCTGCTCTGCTACTAGCAGACTGAAAGCCACTCATGACACAGCAGGATGAATCTGCTCAACCTGTCCACAATGATGTTTGACCTTCCTTGGATATGTGTTGCTACTAAAAAGAGGTGATATTACCCACTGCCAACCACTCATGGTCTCTCGGCACAAGGAGTAAGACCTGGTTCCTCCCTGTTTGTTGATGTTCCAAACCACAGCCATATGTGACATCACACAGAAGTTAAGAGAGTCCTGAAAGGCTTGCAATGGTAGGAGAACTGCTCTAACATCCAAGATATTATGCAAATATTGGCCTGTAGATGAGACCATGTGTCTTGGACTGTCCTTCTCAAGTAATGCCCCCCTCCAAACTAGTAGGGGCATCAGTAATCACTGTGGCCTGAGGAGATGATAGCTTAAAAGGACACCCACGCAGATGGAAAGGGGAAGTTATTCACTAACAAATGTGCTCCCGCAAATGTCTGTAAGAATGACTGGGTAGGACACTGGTTGCTAACTGACAAACCACTGTACTGCTAATGTCCAGGGAAGCACTTTCATGTAAAACTTGGCAAGTGGGACCAAAGTTATAGAAGCAGCCATGGAACACAGAAGTCAGAGAACCAATCTGGCTGGTGGCTTCTTGTGACAGAGAATCTGCTCGCCTTGGGAATGTATGGATAATATTCTTGACAGACAGCCTTGTAATGAGTGTTGCATCTAAAAGTGCTCCGATGAATTACAGAGACTGGCTAGGCTGCAGCTGATACTTTTGAACGTTTATCATAATCCCAAGGCATGCACACAGGTGGAGCAAGAAGTCCCTGGAAAGAATGAGTAGATCCTTGGATAATGCATTTACGAGTCTGTTATCCAGATAAGGAAACACCCGGACTCCCTGCAGTTGTAGACAAATTGCTACTTCTGGCTTGCATTTGGTAAACACCTGGGGGACTATGGTGAGCCCAAAGGGCAAAGCTCTGAACCGGTATTGACTGACTTCCAGCTGGAAGCAGAGATACTTCCTGGAGCGTCTGTCAATTTGATGTGATGGAACGCATCATGAAGATCTATTAAAAACATCCAGTCATTTCTCTTCAACAGTGGGAGAATCATAACCATCTGGAATTTGGTCTAAACAACAAAATTGGTCTTAGGTCCCCGCTTTTCTTTGGCACCAAAAAGAACCTTGAGTAAATTCCAGATCCACTCTGGTCTGGTGGAGTCTCTTATCTTACTCAATTTTCTAGAAGCTTCTGTATTTCTGAAGCTGTAAATTCCCTTTGCAAGGGTAGAATGTCGGGAATTCTCCTTTGAGGTGGGGGAGCAGAGTGAAAGGGAATGAAGTAGCCTCTGGTAATTATTTTCTGCACACACTTGTCTTGAGTGATGGCTGTCCAGGTTGTGAGGTGCAGAGCCAAGTGCCTCCTCAACTGCTTCCAGAGTAGGATACTCTAGACAACTTGAAGAAGTTCTGAAAAGGCTTCCTGGAGAATGGAACCCTGAAGTCCTAATGCTCTGGATCATCTCTGTCTCTTGGGTGACATCTGTCATTAGAGTTTCCCCCTCTGCCACAGGGAGCTCACTCTCCAGAAGTGTCAGAAGAAAATCCTGAGATTTTTAGAACCTCATTCTCTTCCCTCTCTTCTGATGTCTAGAGAAGATCCGCTGAGGAGTTTAGAATTTGATCCTTATGGCAGATAGGGATTTACCATCCTGTTCACTTCTGGAAATGGTCTCTAACTTTTGGACCAAATAAGGTTGATCTGTCATAAGGGGCAAAGACGAAGTACATTCCAAAGTGCTCCACAAAGTTGCAAAGCCACATCCAGGCATGCCTTTTGAAGAAAATACCTGTCTGGCTGCTCTAGATGTCCCATCTGTGACATTAGAGATAAGGTGCATACATGCATTAGACAATGATAGTAGGGTAGCCATCTGATAATCAAGGGTCTTTATCTAATCCACAGATAAGGTCCCTGAAAGAAGTGGAGGTCTCTTTAACATAACTGCTTTGAAAACAGGTGGAGTGTGCCAAATACTTAAGTGCCCTCATTGAAAATCACCCATTTTCACAAATCTTAACAGTACCCTCGTGCCCAAACTTGAAACATGCTTTAACAAAGTACTAAGTTTGTCACATACTCACCCATCAAAATCCATTATTGCATAGCCCTGAAGGAAACTAAACTGGAACTCTCAAACAGCTAACCTACTCTCAACTCACTACAACCCACAAACCTGTCCATAAACCAGAGAGCTGCCCATCTAAAAACATATTGCAACTATGATAGTAGCAGAACGCCACACTGCAATAACAAATCCCTTCTAGTAATAATTAAATCACAAAACTCTGCAGATAGCTCACTGTACTCTTAGTGTGTTACTAAACTATGGAACTCTATTCCACTACAGCTAAAACTTATAAAAAATGGCAAATGCTTTAAAAGCCTACTAAAACAGCACCTGCAGCACTCCCTGGTTCTGCTCTTGCTCGTCACCTGGTTAATACCTATCAAAGTAAACTGATAAGCTCCTGCACCTCCAAAAAAAACCAAACATATCCCCTCCTTCCAAAATTATCAGATAAGGAACGCATCATGATGATGAGCTTAGTACAATTTCAGTTTCCTCTCTTACTTCAATCGATACTTCTCTATCGCTTTCCTCTCATCTTTGCTACTAGCTTATTTTTTTCTCTCTCTCATTTTTACCTCCACTTTGCAAATACAAAACTACATCCAAATACAAATGAATGCTTTTTCCCATTTGTTTTATTGTTTTTCTTTCTGGACATAGCATTTTCTATACAGCCAAGTGGCTGTACCAAGAAAATATCAATTTAGGACAGAAATGTGATATAAAGCAACCTGAGCAGGAAGGAGTGTATAAATATTTGGGAAGTGATGAAGGATCTGCAATAAAACATGAACAAATGAAAATAAAACTCAGTAAGGAATACTTTAGAAGACTAAAATTAATACTGAAAATAGGCTTGATATCTAGGAGTAAAGTGCAAGCTATAAACTAATTTGCTCTTCCTGTTTTAACTTACGGTTTTGGTGTGACTGACTGGCCTCAAAAGGTATTGGATCAGCTGGACAAAAAAACAAGAAAAATGCTTCACCCTTTTCAAATGATACATAAAAATCAACACATACCAAGATTATATATTTCATGCTCTGAAGGAGGTATGGCACCTTCTCAAAAATGATTACATACATTACATCTGCAATCATGAGACTGCATACATATTTGCTGACCTACCAGAGCCGAACATAGTGAAAGTTTTACAGCATGAGGGTAGGAAGCCTAAGATGACCTCTCTGCTTAATTTAGCAGAAGCTTTAGAGGGAGCAAGAGGGAATGGAAAACAAATCAAAAGTGGGCAAAAATCAGATAGCAACTGCATGTGCCAAAAAACAAAACAAAAACAGACTATAAGGGGAAGGATCAGATGAGAACAAAAGAAATGCGAAAAAGCTATATATATAGTGGCAAGTATAGAGATCTCCTGGAACATCATCATCTTGACAAGGATTTGACAAAAGGAATGGCTAAGGAAAAAATTATGTACTTACTATAATGTTCCATCTGTGTTGTCCATTTTAATTCTTTCTCAACGCATGGGTTTGGATCCGATCCTCGGACCCATCTCAGCCACTTTCTAACGATTTTAGGATCCAATTCTCAAGTTCCTCCTTTTACCCATAATGCCCCTGATCACTGTATTACCTCAGACAGAGTTTACTGCTAATATACCATATCCCAAGAAAAAAAAAATTTACTCAAATAGCTAAGACAGAACAGTGATAGATGAAAGATCAGGAGCTCAAACAGGAACAATGGTTCCACATAATAATGCTATTAAGTCACTCCTGAAGACATGGATAGGGGGTAGGTGGGAGGGAAGTTGAGGAAGAATGAAAATGGACAACAGAGATGGAATGTTATGGTAAGTACATAACTTTTTTCTGATGTTGTCATTTTCATTCAGTCCTCAATGTATGGGACAGAATCCCTAGCTACAATTATCTTGGGTGGTCCTCATGGAAGGATATTCCAGAGCACTACAGAACTGAATGATGATGTGTTCCTGTAATTAATGTAAAATTTGTAATGAGAGACAAAGGTATGAGTGTTAGACCAGGTGGCAGCTGTACAAATGTCATCAGTGGAAGCACTAGCCCAAAAGCAGCTGACATAACCATCAACCTGACAATTTGCCTTTGCCTGCTTTGGTAAGCTTAGGCTTTTTCCAATGAAAAAACATGAGAAATACAATTTCTTATCCATTCTCTAGAGTGATCTTCAAAACGGGTTCTCCCATCTTGGTGTTAGAAAGGGAGACAAACACTTGTATATTCTCCTTATATTCTAAAATTGGGAAGAAAACTGGTAAGATAGTGACATGACTGATGTTTGATTCAGACACCATCTTTAAGTAGAAAGGATGTATTTGTACATAGGGCAGCCCCATCTTTGTGAGAACTAGATATTGTGGTTTCGCAGAGTGTGTAAAGAGTTCTGAAACTCATCTAACTGAAGTAATTGTTACCAAAAGTCAGTTTTCCAAGAGGACACTTAAGGTCTACTTAAGCTGAGGGCTCAAAAGCAGGATGTACTAAAGTTTGCAACACCAAAGTCAGATCCCAAGGTGAAGTGAGATCTCGAATTGGAGTACTAAGGAAAAATGTACCTTTTAGGAAGGCCTTGCACAAGTTAGTTGAAGCTCAGGAAAATGACTTGTCCTTATTCTGGTAGTGGGGGGTGGCTGCTAACTGCACTTTAATGGTAGAGGAGTTTGCCCTGATTTTAAGAATACAGGCAAGATGCAGAAAAGTATTTAAGTCCGTTTGATGAATCTGCAAAGAAAATCTTTTCCATTTGCTCTTATAAATATTTCTGGTTGAAGGTTTGAAGTATATGACGAAATGGAGATGGAAGCCTGGAATATCTAGCCATCTAGGGCAAGGGAGGAACCCAATAGGCCCATATGAGGCATGCTATATCCAGAACAGCTATCCTTTCTGGATGCGATAGAAAATCAGAAGTGGAATCCAGTGTCCAAGGTGGATGCACTAGATGAGATCATGGAAAAAAATAACCACATTTGTCAGGGCCAGAAGGGGGCAATGAGGATTAGTTTGCTCTACAACCATCTGTCTTTCTGAAGAATCTTGGGCATCCAGGATAGGGGAGGGAAGCATAAAGGAGACTGGAGGGTCAACATTTACTAGAGCATCTCTAGGTGAGAGTGTCCGATGCATTTGTTGTCAAACAGAGAGGTGAAAAGATCACAGCACAGTTGACCCCCACTTATGGAGGATCATCTTTGTCATTCATTGATTGAGAGACCATGCTTGAGGAATTAGAATGGACCTGCTGAGCTTGTCCATAAGTACATTGAATTTCCCTGACATGTGCTTCATCACAAAAAAGCAGTTATAGGAGATTGCTTCTTGGCATAAAGGGTAAGATCTTGCCCCCGTTTGTTTATGTACCTCACTATTGACATATTATCCATCTGCATAACAATAAACTTAGAAGAAAGCACTGAAGGCCTTGCAGTGTTAAAGTACCATTCTCACAGAGCATTTAAATATAAATTGGTCTCCTCTTGGGACCACATGTCTTGGACTGTCCATCCCAAGTAATGCCCGCCACCCACCCTAACTGGGAGGCATTTGTGGTAAACATCAGGGGAAAAAGGACAAATGGGTATTTTTGATAAATCTCTTCAGAGTGTATCTGCCACAATATACATTTTTCTGCAAACCTGAGATAATAGTATTAGATATTGTAGGGATAGTTGATGAAAAGACCACTGAACTGCTAAAGACCACTGAAGAAATCTTATATGAAGATGAGCAGTGGGTAGCAAAGTTACGGAAGCAGCCATCGACCCTAGGGTTTTGAGAATTAAACTTGCTGGAGAAGAGGAATGAGAAAACTTGACTGACATGCAATGCCAGAGTAAGAATTCTGTTTAGAGCCAGAAGATCTAGGCAATTGACTGTGTCTAGATAAGCCCCTATAAACTCCAAGGCATGAAATGGTTGAGGTTGGAAGTAAATTTATCACAATCTCCAGAAATTGGGATGGAAGAAAAAAAAAGTAATCTTTTGACTTTTCCGGAAGATGGGTGGTTAGTGTGGTTAGGAGACAGATGTAAATATGGAAACACTGGGAAGCCACACAGTCTTAGTTGAGCTGCCATGCATTTGATGAACACACTGGGGGTGGGTAATGAGCCCAAAGGGCATTAGTCTAAACTGATATAGACCGTCTCCCGGCTGGAAGCACAGATATCTTTGGATTCGTCTGTTCATTTTTATATGACAGTATGTGTCCTGAAGATCTAGAGACACAACCAGTCATCCTTCTGATGAAGAGGCAGAATAGACTGAACCTTGACCATCTGGAACATGGAACTGTTCACAAGTGAGTCAAATAACAGAGATCCAAAATGGGTCCCCAGGTGCCCTGTTTCCTTTGGCACTAAAAAGAACTTTGAGTAAATTCTGGATCCTCTTTTGTCTGACAGACCTTCTGGAAGGCACTTGTTCCTTCTGATTGGGTGGAACATTGGGGAGACTTATTCTCTTCTGTGGAGATACTTGGGGAAAAGGCAATGAAGTGCTCTCTGCATGACAGCCTTTGCACCCAAAAATCTTGTGTGATGGCTGCCCAGGGTTTGGGTGCAAGGATAAGCACTCTCCAACTGCCAAGAGAGAGAGAGAGACAGTTAACTTTTCAGTAACACTGAAAAGGTCTGTCTAAGAAAGAATCACAAGAACCTTGATTCTGCGGACCCCCTCTGCCATGAGGGTGCCATCTCCCATTGTGGTTATTCTCCCCTCTGCCTCTGGGGAGAAATCTCCATGTGACTCTTGAAAAAGCCCTTGATGTTTTCTGAACCATGCTTTCTTATCCCCATGCTGTTTCCTGGAAAAGGTCCATTGCAGGGTAAAAAAAAAAAAACATTTCCAATGCAGACAGGGTATTTTCATCCTTTTCACTGTGGGAGACTGTCTCTTTAACTGTGTGTCCAAAAAGGGTGATCCAGGAGCATTGATGAATGATGCCTTAAATTTCTTAGCGAAGTCGTACAACTCCATTCAGGCATGTCTTCAAATGGCTATGCCTGAATTGTCTGCCCACGTGGAACCATCTGCTGCATGGGAGATTAACCTCATGGACGCATTAGTAATGGATTTCAGGATGGCCAGACATGAGGAAAAGGCTTTCTCCTCTACAGACATGACCCTAGGGGAGAGTTAGAGAGTTCCTTGATTAAGTCCCTCTGTAACCTTGTAAAATGCACCAAATAATTCAGGGACCATGAGACTCACTTTCCAAACCTGTCCAATGCCCTGGACTCCCTGTTAGGGGGATAGACAGGGAAGCTCTGCTCAGCCACCTCCTTCTTCGTAGCTGCTGCAATGACCATGACATCTACCGGAACACCCCTTGGGGCACTAAGCATTTTGTCCAGGTGTACTTAAGGATTGGTTCTATGGAGGCCAGCTCTTTCCATGCTCTGTGGGAGATCAGGTCTAACAACTCATCCGCAGGTGGAGTAATCCAAAATGTAGACTGCCCAGACCTGAAGGCTTCCAAGAACATTGATTCCTCATGGGGAGGGAATTGGGCAAACCATCCACCTTTTTGGCAAAGGTTACAGAAAAATATCAAGTTTTAACAAGAAACACAAAATAACCCAACACGAAGCTCAATAATTTGCAATCCCGTCCAATCTTAATGATCAGCAAACCAGATCTGAGGTAATACAGTGAGCAAGGGCATTATGGGTAAGGGAGGAGCTCAAGAATTGTATCCTAGAATTTTTAGAAAGTAGGCGAGACGGATCCAAACCCATACATTGAGGAATGAATGAAAATGACGACATCAGATGGCGAGTTTAAACACAAGGATGAAAGGTTAATAATGGCAACACAGTATAGTGGACTACATACATGTTGGTTTACAAAGCCCATTCAGCATGTGGGAGAAACAGACAAATGTAGGTTCTGTTAAAAAAGAACTGGTGACAGTCACACACCTTTTTGTTGGGTGTGATGCACTCATGGCAAAGGACATGTACACTGAAAGGCATAATAATGTGGCAGGATTGTTGCACTGGGGATTGTGCAAACACTACAATATCGAAGCAAGTTTGAAGCATTGATAACATGAACCACAAAGTATCATACAGAATGATGAAGTGCACTTCGCATGGGATTACTCATTACCAACAATTCAAAAATAGATGCGAGAAAAGTAGGTACAGTAGTCCATGAAAAAAGACAAAAGTTACATTGATAGTTGAAATTGCTATACCTAGCAATTACAGTGTCTCACATACAGAGAGACAGAAAATCATAAAATATCAAGATTTTCAGGCAGAAAAGGGAGCAATGTGAAAGAAAGATACCCAGACAGTTCCAATAGTGGTAGAAGTAATAGGTCTAATAAAAAAAATCTACAGTTGTATTTAGATATTCTACCAATGCATGTACGGTTTATAAACAAAGGGACTGTGTATAGATCTAGGGATATCATTGTCTCCCTTTACTCAGCCTTCATTAGGCAAGTCATTGAATATAATGCCTCGTTGGTGTGTACCTGTACAGACACATGCAACAACTGGAATGTCCACAGAGATACTTTACTAAAAGGATACAAGGCCTAAACAACATGTCCTACATGGACAAACTCAAAGCCCTGTCTCTACACTCGGTATCCAACAAATTGCTAAGAAATTACCTGTGTCTGGCATACACGGTGTGAAGGCTGCCAGCCCAGCTAGCCAGAATTTTGTAAATAATCCTATGTCATTTGTAAATATTAATATGATCCAAAGGCTTGCCTTACATATGTAAGAGGTCTATATGTTATGATTAAACTATACGTTCTTGTACTGAGCTTCAAGATTGTAACCACAGTGCATCCGGCTGGAAAAGAGCAAAAATGTATATATGGGCTATATGCCTATGTAAATGTATGTTTCATAGTAGAAATTGGGATATACAGAGTTAACTTGCAAAACGCGAAGAAAAGCTGATAAACAGAAAATTTTATGAGTGTGCTTACCAGAACTAGAAGACAGAATGTATGCAGCTGGAAATTATTTCTATTGCTTGAAACACAGGTAATTAATTACAGGTTTCAAAGGTAACTGTTTCACGACTTCCAGTTTCTGGCAAGCTTCTAAGAGAGAATGGTCAGCTTCTAAGAGATAAGTATTTTTCATAGAGACATACTGAATTCTGTTGGTATCTGTTTAGCCTGGGAACTAGATGCAAGTGTCAAATAGTGATGTCATCTAGCTAACCCAGCAGTAATGTGTATTTTTAACTGAAGAACTATTTCAGAGAGAGAGAGAACATTTTGTATCATGTTCTGGACCTGTTAACAACTCACCAACACTTTGCTTTGCTCTGTAAGTAAGACTCAGATTTTAGTATCTCTCTTAGAGATAGACAGGAAATAGTCAGATCAGGCTAGATGTTTTCTATATTGATGTGAGACTGTCCTGCTAAGTATTTCCTGTGTTTCTGACCTCTGTTGTCACTGTGCTACGTTAATGAGCATTGTCTTGTGCTTTTGCTATTTATTATTAGATATTTTAAACCTTTTAATTGTGGCTGGTTTTGTATAGACATATTGAAGCTCTTATGGTACTTGCATGTATTTGGTGATACTGTATAGGCCACTCTAGAATAGCCTTAAAAGTTCTGGTCACACTTACCAATTGGATAATAGTACCATTGCACAGTGGAATTGGTCACCCTTTGGGAAGGGCCTTAAAGTAGCTGATAAGAGTGGTTGATGTCAAACAGTTGCCCTATGCAGCTCGACTAAAGAAACTCCAGCTCTACTCAGTTGCTTACCGCCTACTCAGAGGTGATCTCTGCCTGACATACAAGGCCATGTCCAACCCGGAATTGTTCGACATGCTCTACCTCAAGAAAATCAAATCCACTACAGCTACATGCTCCAGGGATTTAAACCTTAACACAACAATAAATAGGCCATGCTGGAGGGATAGGTTCATATCCCAAAGGCTTCCCGCACTCTGCAATAGAATTCCAGTCCATATTAGGCAGAGCCCTCACTGACCCTCTTCAAGAGAAATCTTGACGAGTGGATGGGTAATCGTAAATTTGCTCCTGGGATCACTTCTATGGCCCTGCTGGACAGAGGCTCAGGAATCTAGTCTAAAAGGGAGGCGAAAGCCAACAAATTCTGGCTAGGCTTATAAATGCCCTAGGGCAGATAGCCTAGTACCTACCTATGAACCTATGGCAGTTGGTACTACCTTATAGTCTGGGCAGAAGGGGGCATAGCTAGTGAACCTGTGCCAGCCTTCCCCAGGAGTGTCTGTGTGTTTGTATATAAATCAAATATCAAAGTGTGTGTGTGTGTGTGTGTGTGTGTGTGTGTGTGTGTGTGTGTGTGTGTGTCAGCTACTTGGGCAGGGACACAAACCACTGGTTGGACAGAGAGGGTACTGGAGGTTTTGGCTTGATCATAAAGCTGAGATCTTAATCCTATAGCTGTGCCAGTGGGGAGTATTACTGAGGATCTGTAGAGAGGAAGAAACCAGCCCCAGACTAACTGTGATCTCTTTGTGCTCTTAAGGGAAATTGTACGTTACTGTGTGTGTACTGTTCATCCTCCCAATATGCATGTCCCTCACTGGTGTTAGTGGTGAGGAATGATGCTCCTTGATTACTGGGCCAGTGCACGGGCGTCACACAAGGCATCCTCTGACCCATAACTGATGGATTTACTACACATCTGCAAGTCAAACTGAATCCGAAACAGTTGGTCTATGAATCAAAAACTCTTCTGCACCATCAACAGAATGTTTTGGAGGAACAAGTATATGTTTAAGAGGATACCACTTCAAAATCCACACCCAAATAAAGCAAAGTTCATCCCTATCCATTTTCAAGATCAACTTAGATCTACGGATGGGAAACAAAATTTACCCTAGGACTGTCCCCTGTAAGACTAATGGACAAAGGTAGCTCTTAAATGCCCTATCCACTGCATGGGTCCCCTCAAATTATCTATGGTATGCTCCCAGTTATTCTTATTAGGGGTAACATATAATTATCGACCATGGGAAGGGCAAGGCCAAACTATAAACAAATGGGATGTTAGTTCTAACACAAAAAGGATAATTAGCTAAGCTTAAAATGGCACTGCAAGAGTAGCTGGCCTACTACTTACCTATAAAACCTACATAACTCCATATGAATTGCAGCAAGAGTCCGTTCTGGGCATACTGCAGGTGCTGTGATGAGCACTTTTGGCTAACACCAAAGAATGAAACAATACTAATTTAATGAACATTAATTATACCCTGACTGACGAATGAGGTCCATTCCCATCATAGTACGATGATATAAGGTACTGACATCTGTGCCAGGGACAGTAGGGTGGTGCATGTGTAACATCCTCCAGCATAGCTCGTGAAAATTCTGTAAAGAATTGTGTCATTTGACTATCACACTGATTTGTACAGATGCCAGTGTTAAAATGCATTTGTAAAGTTGCTTGTGTTGTGAACAACAGGTTGCAAATTAAATGGATTGGTTTTGGCAATAAAGATTTTATCTTACAGATCTGATTGTAGTCAGAGACAAAAATGTCTGGGAAAACCAGGACTAGGAATGTTACTGAATTGTCCTTAGAGGTGAACTCATTGCTACCCTGTAAGGGTGTCATTCTATAACCAGCAATGAAATTATTTTTTAGATATTGCTGAGAGATATGATGGAACTCTTGTAGCAGCACTTTGTTATTCTGAACCTGACAAGAAAGATCTCTCTCAGATATCTCACACAACCACACACCTCATCTTGCCTTGCTGTAGTAAATAACTTAACTAGGGAATAGTAATTTTTTAGTCACTCAGGAAAATATTGTGAGATTAGTCAAGTATTGTTTTTCAGCATCTGTATGAATCTATCCAACTGTATTATTTTTTATACCTCCTGTGATTGAAACTCTGGTGTTAATTGTGACTAGATATTCAATATTTGTATGTTTTCTATTTTATTTATTACAAAATATTTTTATACCTTTCATTGTGGCTGGTCTTTTAGAGAATACTTCTAATATCTTAGCAGAACTTATGCTTATTTTAGTGACACTGTGGTTGCTCCTGAAAGCCTTGCTGTATTGGTCAAACTCTGCCATTTGTATTAGTATTAATTTTGCTCAGTATAATTGGGTACCCTTGCAAAAGCCTTAGAGTAGCTGATTGTTGGCAGCATAATTACCATACAGTCTGGGCAGAGAGGGCACAGTTGGTAAATCTGTTCCAGCCTTTCCTAGAGGTGTGTGTGCATGTGTGTGTGTGTGTCTGTGTGTGTGTGTGTGTGTGTGTGTGTGTGTGTGTGTGTGTGTGTGTGTGTGTGTGTGTGTGTGTGTGTGTGTGTGTGCGTGTGTGTGAAAGTGTGCGTGTGTGTGTGTGTGTGTGTGTGTGTGTGTGTGTGCGAATGTGTAAATTTAAAGGTGGTCAGTGTGAAGTCTTGTTTGGGGTCTGGTGAGAGAGAGGGAAACCCAGCCCGAGGATGGGAGTGTGTTCCCTGTGTGGTCTTATGGGAAACTGTGCTTGGTGCAGACCACTGCATCTGAAAATACTGTGTGTATCCATTTTTGTTCCTAGTGGCCGTCCCTCACCAGTGTCAGTGGTGAGGATTGAGGCTCCTTGATTACTGGCCCAGAGTAGGGACCATCACACATAGTATTAGAAACCCAAAAGATTTGGAGAAGTTAAACCAACTACTGTGTTTACCTGCATTCTACAGTAATCCAAGACATACAACTATTTGCAATGAAAAACAAAGAAACTAAATAAAAATGCCTATGTATTGTATCTGGTTCTCATGTCTCTATGGAGGCAATCTAATAAGGGGCAATACAAACAGAATACTTCCTTTCTTTCAATGGCTAGTAGATAATGCTTTTTAAAAGTATTCAAATGTTATTCTTATCTGGGAGAGGAATAAAGATAAGACAAAAACAGACAGCACTCGGTGGAAGTATAAGCACAGGCTGTACCATGCGTCTTAGCATGGATAACCTTCCTTATTGGTTAATCCAAGTATAGTAGTATGGCTGTCAATCTTGCACAACTGCTCTTATTGAGAGGATTAAGCTTCAATATTTGAAGATGCACATAGGTTTGTTAGTATTAAGTTAATAAATTGTAGGGGTGTTCTGGGAGTGTGTTTGTTTTTTTGTTGGCGGTTTTCACTAAAACGAAAAGTTTTGTAAGATGTGAAGTAGGTTCAAATGGATACAATAAGAAACAAAGTACAGTTTTGTACCTGCCATAAATGTAGATGTTCGAAGATCCACATTGCTGCAGTCCTTACACTTGGGTAGTCCGCTGTCCTCGGTCGGCCCGAATATCAAAGTATAAGGCTGACGTCGGTCAAGGCGCTTTAGACTGACATCAGGACGTCAGGGTACAAATGCGCATGACCGACGTCATATCCTCAGTCTTTTCTTGCCCCAGATGTCAGAAGACCCTAAAAAGAAAGGTCAAAACCAAAAGACAGCAAACAACCAACCAACCACCCTTGCACTAATAATATGTACAATATATACAATATACACAATATTTACAACCCAACCCACACAACCGCCTCTAAATACAGAGGGGAAGGAGGGAGGGTAAATTGGACTGCAGCAATGTGGATCTTCGAACATCTACATTTATGGCAGGTACAAAACTGTACTATGTTCTTCATCTCACATTGCTGCAGTCCTTACACTTGGGTAGAATCCCAAAGCAGAGGTAAGGGAGGATGGCAAAACTATAAAGCAGCAGGAGCTGCCAAAATGCCCTGTAAAATAGCAGTGGCAAACCCAGCCCTAGATTTAGAGTAACGTGGAAGGTGATAATGCTTAGAGAAAGTATGCACTGAACTCCAAGTAGCTGCCTCCAAAATATCTTTAGTTGCCACCCCCTAAAAAAGCTGTCGAAGTGGCAGTAGCCCTAGTGGAATGAGGCCTAATCCCAGCTGGAATCTCCTTACCATGATGGGAATAACAGAAAGCAATGCAAAACCCAATCCACTTAGAAATAGTTTGTTTTGACACAGGCTTGCCCTGAGAACTTAAAGCAAAAGAAACAAATAACTGCTGAGACTGCCTGAACCCTTTAGTTCTGCTCAAATAATATCGCAACTGCCTGTGTACATCCAAAGTGTGCAAAATCTTTTCCCCTTTATTCTGGGGATTTG
The DNA here is from genome assembly GCF_019279795.1 of Protopterus annectens. Lineage (NCBI taxonomy): Eukaryota > Metazoa > Chordata > Ceratodontiformes > Protopteridae > Protopterus > Protopterus annectens. The sequence goes on from NC_056735.1 coordinate 184,186,502, forward strand.
CATAAAAGGTAGGTAAATGAATAGTTTGGTTTAAAGCCACACTAGAAACCACTTTAGGCATAAAGGAAGGATTAGTACGCAAAGATACCCTATCCTTATGGAAAATTAAGAAAGGCTCAACCGCCATAAGGGCCTGTAATTCAGAAACCCTTCTTGGAGAGGTAATGGCCAACAAAAAAGCAGTCTTCCATGATAAATATTTCAACTCGGCAGTAGCTGCAGGCTCAAAAGGTTGTAGAGTGAGTTTCTCCAACACAAAATTGAGATCCCAAGCAGGAGTAGGAGCTCTACGTGCGGGTCTTATATTCTTTGCCCCTCTAAGAAATTGCTTGAACAAAGGATGAGAAAACAATGGTGGGTCACAGTCATAGTGAGCAGAAATTGCTGCAGCATGAACCTTAATAGAAGAGAAGGACAAACCTTTGTCCAGTAACTCAGTAAGATATTGAAGAGCCACACTTAAATTAGGCTCAGAAATATCAAATTCCTTTGCTGCACTCCAAAATAAAAATCTCTTCCATTTATCTGCGTACACTTTCCTTGTACTAGGCCTTCTGGCTTCCAAAATAACATTCAAAACTTGCTGTGGAAGTTGAGACCCTCCAGGGTTCAAAACAGAATATGCCAGGCTGTTAGGTGAAGAGAGTGAAGTTTGACATTGAGTAAATGACTGTTCTCCTGAGACAGCAGGTGTGGAATCAAGGCAAAGGCCATGGAGGCTCCTACCAGACTTCTCAGTAATGGGTACCAGCGCTGTCGAGGCCAATCTGGAGCTATTAAAATCATCTTTGGCTTGTCCTGTCTGACCTTTAGGAGTACCTTTGGGAGGAGAGGCAGAGGTGGAAAGGCATACACATGAAGATTGCTCCAATTGAAAGAAAGAGCATCCACTTTCCAGGCTGTGGGATGAAACCTTTTGTGCAAAACTTTGGCAGCTGGTAGTTTAGTGGAGAAGCGAACAGATCTATGTCTGGAGTTCCCCATGACACTGTCAATTTCTGAAATACATGAGGATCCAATTTCCACTCGTGGGGATCCATAATTCGTCTGCTCAACACCTGCTAAGGAGTTCTGTGCTCCCGGCAGAAACCTTGCCTGAAGATTTAGCTGTAAACTGAGAGCAGTCTCCCATAGAATCATTGCTTGCCTGCATAGAGGATAAGAATGTGTTCCCCCTTGCTTGTTGATGTACCACATGACAGTTGTGTTGTCTGTTAGAATCAACACCTGCCCTGGAAGAAGTAAATCCTTGAAAGCTATTAATGCAAATTGGACTGCTAACATCTCCTTCAAGTTGATATGTAGATGTTGTAGTCTGGCAGGCCACGTGTCTTGTATCCACTTTCCATTTAGATGAGCTCCCCAAGCTTTGTCTGAGGCATCTGTCGTTAGAATCTGACTCGCCTCTGGCCGGGTCACAGAGAGTCCCTTGTTTAGGTGACATTCCTGAGCCCACCACAAAATTCCTTTTGAATGCAAGGTATTATCTGAATGACAGTGTCCATATCCTGGCAGTGCTGTGTCCATACATTTTGAGATACCATTGTAGCTTCCTCATATGCAGTTTGGCATTGGGAAGCACCAGAATACAAGATGCCATGAACCCCAAGGCTTGAAGGACTGTCCTTGCAGTCAGCCTGGACTGATGAGACAATTGATGGAAGTAAAGGTAAAGATTATTTTGTTTGTCCGTTGTCAAAATGGCCATCTGGGATGCTGTATTCAGTCTTACACCCAGAAAGCACATGTCCTGAGAGGGTACTAGACTGGACTTTATTTCGTTCACAGAATACCCCAGGCATCTTAGCACTGCTATCACATATTGCAAATGATGAAGAAGTTCGTCCCTTCCTTGAGCCAGAATCAGGCAATCGTCCAAATAAGGATAAATCTGTATTCATTTTAGCCTGAAGAAAGCTATCACTGGAGCCAGAACTTTCGTGAACACTCTGGGCGCAGTAGATAAGCCAAAGGGCAATGCAGAGAACTGATAATGAGAAGTCCCAGCCCGAAAACGCAGATACTTCCTGCAACTCAGTCTGATAGGAACATGAAGGTAAGCCTCCTTGAGATCCAAAGTTACCATCCAGTGATCTTTGCCCAGCAGAGGTAAAAGCTGTTGTAACGTCAACATTTTGAACTTGGGAATGTCCAGATAAGTGTTGAGGATAGATAAATCCAAAATTGGTCTCCACGTGTTCCCCTTCTTTGGTACTAGGAACAGGCGAGAATAAAATCCTAGGCCCACTTCTGGCAGAGGGACCGGCTGTATGGCCCCTATTTGAAGTAGCAGAGAAATTTGTTTGTGAGCCTCTATTCTTTGTTGAGGAGGAACGTCTGGCATGCCTTTGAAAGGAGGCAAGGTATGGAAATAAAACCTGTAACCTTGGTGTATGATATCCAATACCCATCTGTCTTGGGTAATTAAACTCCAATTTTCCTTGAAAGTGCCAACCTTCCTCCCAAAGGTGCTGCCAGACAAGAAGGCTCTGGCAGCTGAAAAGGTAGGTCATTGGGTCTGTTTACGAAAGGACTGACCCCTGCCCTCACCCGAAGACTGTGCAGGTGAACTCCCTGTTCTAGGCCTGAAAGAGCCATGAGCTCTGCCCCTACCACGTCTAGATCTACCCCTAGACTGGGAATCATAAGAAGGATACGTCCACCCCTTGGTAGGCCAATTCCTACTAAACTTCGGAGGCTGAACCTGCAAAAAATCTTTAACAGTCTGCATAGACTTAGCCTTGTCTTCCATTTTCTTTAAGACTGCCTCCACAGGCGAACCAAACAACACATCAGACTGTAAAGGAGCATCTAAAATCCTTGTCTTAACATGGTCAGATAAATTCTGATCCCTCAGCCAGGCGTGCCTGCGAAGAACTGACCCAGTGGCAGCCACCCTAGACGAGGCCTGTACAGCATCAAAACCACATTGCAAAGAATGCTTACCCACCTGTTCAGAAACATGTACCAAATCTTGTAACTCCTTACACTCAATACCTTCCGCCAGAGCATCTACCTTAGACTTCAATTGAGAAAGTAGATAGTTTTGGTATTTCAACATGTGAAACTGGCAATTCAAAGCCCTCATAGCTAGGGTGGAAGAAGTATAGACTTTCTTTCCCCATCTATCCAAAGCCCTGGCCTCTTTATCTGGAGGAACCGGATTTTTTACAACAGAAGCCTTGACACCCTTAGGCCCCTGACTAACAGTTTCTGGGTCCGCCCTAGGACTCCTAAAAAGATATTTATGAGCCACAGGCACCCTGTAATACCTATCCGGTTTAACAGGAGCAGGAGGCAAAGAATCAGGATTAAGAGAAGCCTCTGCAAACACATCTTCCACAACATCCAGAACAGGAGGTATAGCCAAAGGCCTATGCTGGGGTAAAAGCAAAAATTCCCTAAGCCTTTTCCTGGAATCAGAGAAGTCCTGACCTTCCCACTTAAAATGTTCCCTCATGGAATGAAGAGTCTCTGAAAAAGAAAAATCCTCAGGAGGAGAAGCAGAAGGAGTAGAATCATCCACATCAGAATCAGAATAAGGAGAATACTCCTGCAAGTCTTCAGCCGAAGACTCTGAAGCATCCGAAGATTGCTCAAAACTCCCCAACTCAGGTTCCACCCTAGGTCTCTTATCAGGAGGGGGCAAAGAACCTCTAATCAAAGTAATCAAATCTTCTGCCATTTTAAGCATATGCTTCTTGGGCACAGATCCTGAAGAACTAGGAGTGACACCAACTGAAGCTAAACCTGGCCTGCCTCTGGGAGAAGCCTTGGAAACAGAAGGAGAGGGCCTAACCACCCTAGGAAGGGAGGGGAGTACAGTAACCTGAGAAGCCCCTTCAGCCTGACCTGCCTCCTGAGAGGCCACATCCTGCAATAACAAAGTCTCCCCCTGGGACTCCAAAGAAACCTCCGGCGGAACCCCCGGTTCCACCGACACCTCTAAAGAACCGGCGTCCGGTACGGACGGCTCTTCTTGCCTGGGCTTAGCTGCTTTGTCCTTGCGCTTCTTCGAAGAAGCGGACGTCGGAGCATCCGACGGCATATTATAATTGCACCGCTTCCCGAAGACTAACCTGGCACAATCTAACCTTCGCTTAATAGTGCGCTTATTGAACCTAGCACAAAAGCGACACCCAACAACGTCGTGCTCAGGCCCTAAACAAGGAATACACAAAGTATGATAATCTCTATGCGGTATCTGTTTCCCACAAGAAATACAGTTATTCACTTTTTCTGACATCCGGTAAACCACTGAGGCAAGAAAAAACTAAAATATTCCCCAACGGGGTACTTAGCCAACTTTGACTCGGTCTGAAACTCCGAATTTGAAAAATTTCAGAACGCCGAACGGCACTTGCAACGCTGCTTCTGCATCGGACCATGCGGCAAAAAAGACTGAGGATATGACGTCGGTCATGCGCATTTGTACCCTGATGTCCTGATGTCAGTCTAATGCGCCTTGACCGACGTGAGCCTTATACTTTGATATTCGGGCCGACCGAGGACAGTGGACTACCCAAGTGTAAGGACTGCAGCAATGTGAGATGAAGAACATCTGTATAAAAGATCAACCTGGCAAACATTAGTGTATGTATGTAACACAAAAGCTGGAACTAGAATTTTAAAAAAGCTGTTACACATATGGGTGGGAATAATAAATTCTAAACATAATGACAACACTTTCTATGCTGTGTTTAAATGTAAAGGTCTCAAAGACATATGCAAAAAGAAAGAATAGTGAACTACACTGAAAAATGCAGAGTGCAAACAGTTATGCTACAGGAAACACATTTGGAAAGAACTGAGCACACAAATTTGATAAAGAAAGGATTTCATTATGGTTATTCAGCGGAATATCTGGGATGGCTTACACCTGTCACCACTGGGCTTCCGGATATTGGCTAAGGCTCTTGCCACCCCCATACTGCCTTTTTTAGGCAAGGCTCAAAAGACAAACCCACCTCCTTAGAAAACAAAAATGGAAAAAAACTAAGGGTAATGCTGCTCAACGCCAGAAGTCTAAATCTCAAGATGCAGGCACTTGATGCACTCCTCAGCATGGAGAACATCGACGTCTGTGCAGTAACTGAAACCTGGTTCAAGGCTCCTGAGAGCACCCCAGCTACCAGGCTATACCTTATCATGCTTTTCGCCCCAAAACCTGGGCCGAACCACAAGGAGGGGAGTGTCCATATTCATAAAGGACACCCACACCTCCAGGTTAGTAGCAACACATGAAGCATCAGAGACCATGCAGGTGCAACTAACCATAGGAAAAACTGCTATACAACTGGTAGCATGTTACAGACCACCCTCCCAATCTCAAGAACCCCACTCAGCCTTCCTGAAGACATTGGAGGATACGAATGTATCACAAAATACCATCATACTGGGAGACTTCAACTACCCAAACATAGATTGGGTACATTATTCTAGCCCTAATACCCTAGCCCAAAGGTTCCTGGAATTCATAAATTCAAATGCACTGGAACAACTAGTCACCTCTCCCACTAGGGGAGATAATATACTAGACCTGATCATCACAAACATGGGGACAAAATGCACCACACCGGAAGTATACCCCTCACTAGTGAGATCTGACCACAAACTAATCACCCTGGATATACATATCCCACCTCCACCCCCAGCAGAAAAGTCCACAGTGAAAAACTTCTCAAAAGCAGACTTCACTCTTCTTAAGACTGAGATGGTATCCTTTAAGCCCACTGTGCCAGTGGATACCACATCCCACAATGCCGAATCCTTCACAAATGCTTTCTATGGACATCTCCAAGAATGCATGGATCATGCAATCCCAAACAAATCCAAGTCCCTCTACACCAAATGTAAGCGTCCTGTCTGGTGGACCTTAGCTATAAACAAATTGTATAACAAAAGAAGGAGGCTACTGCACGTCAGAGCGAAATCCCATGAAGGGAAGACATCTCTGATCAACATTAGCAGAAAACTACGTTCTCTCATAAAAACATCCAAGGCAAACTTTGAGAGAAAAATCACTAAGGACACTAAAGATAACCACAAAGCCTTCTTCAGCTATGTTAGAAACCTGGGCGGAAACCCTCAGATATGCTCAGAGTTGGTTCACAACAACAAAAAATACACTGAACCCACAGATATTGCTAACATTCTGGCGGACAGGTTCAGTGCAAATTTCTCCCCTCCTTCACCCCCAAAAGAAGAAATACTTATCCCAGCTGAATGTAATCTCCCTGTCATCTCAGATGTCTAAGTGAGAACCGCCCTAAACAAAGCAAAAAACACAGCATCAATGGGACCTGACGGTATCCCGGGGTGTGTGTTATGTGAACTCCAAGAGGAGCTAAACCCACAAATAAAAATGTTATTTAACCTTAGCCTTACTTCGGGATATGTACCTGAACACTGGCGTACAGCAACAGTGGTCCCACTCCACAAGGGGGGATGCCTCTACAGACCCTGGAAACTACCGCCCCATAAGCTTAACTAGCCTGGTCTGCAAAGCTATGGAAAGAATCATTATGGAACTCATAAACAGAGACATAGGGGACGTACAGACACTTGACCCCACCCAGTTCGGCTTTGTAAAGGGCAGATCCTGCCTTTTAAACCTGGTTGACTTTTTCGAAACAGTCACTAGAACCATTGATGAGGGCAAAGCAGTCCATGCAGCATACCTGGACTTGGCTAAGGCCTTCGACACAATACCCCACTCAGGCATCATAGATAAGCTAAACAGCTTAAAAGTAAACCCTTATGTCACTAGATGGGTTGCAAACTGGCTAAAGGACAGAACCCATAAAGTTAAAATCGCTGGAGCAATGTTAGACTCAAAGCCAGTCACAAGTGGTGTCCCACAGGGATCTGTCCTGGGACCCCTCTTGTTCGGCATTTATTTCTCAGATGTTACAGCAAACATGGGAGGGCTGTGGCTGACAAAGTTTGCAGATGACTGCAAACTAGGCGCCATAGTCGATACACCAGCAGACACACACATCCTACAAAAAGGCCTCACTGAAACAGACAACTGGTGCGTAGTCACGGCCTTAAACTAAATGCCAAAAATGTATAGTCATCCCTTTGGAAAAACAAAGTACCCACAAATTATCACATAGACTGCAACCCACTGAGTGCGGAAAAGTAATCAGAGACCTAGGGACCCAAGTAGACAGCGACCTCTCATTTGACACCCACATTGCCAAAGTGGTTAGAAAAACATTCTACCTCGCACACCTCATCATGAAGGGATTCACATCCAGATCCAAGGATGTCATTGTACCCTATATTCCTCCCTCATCAGACCCATGATTGAGTACAATGCCCCATTTGGTATGTACCTCACCCGGCATTTGCAACAGCTAGAGAGACCACAAAAGTACCTCACTAAAAGGATCAAGGGTCTCCAACATATGTCTTATTCTGCCAGACTAAAGAAACTTCAGCTCTATTCAGTAGCATACCGCCTGCTCAGAGGTGATCTCTGCCTGACGTACAAGGCCATGTCCAATCAGGATCTGATGGACATGCTCCACCTCAAAAAATCCAAATCCATCAGGACCACGAGAGCTAAAGACTTAAACCTCGGCACAAGTATGAATAGGACATGCTGGAGGGATAGATTCAAAACCCAGAGGCTTCCTATGATTTGGAACAGGATCCCAGTTCGTATTAGGCAGAGCCCCTCACTGACTCTCTTCAAGAGAAATCTTGATGAGTGGATGGGAGATCGTAAGTTTACCCCAGGGGTCACATCTGTGTCACTGCTAGACAGGGGCACAGTAAACTAATTCTATTATATAAGGGGACCTTCATTGTGTCACTACTAGACAGAGGCACAGTATTCTAGATTTATTCTGTACATTTTTGTGCCATTTCATGGGGTGGCAAAAGCCACATCACTATGGCTAGGCTTACAAATGCCCCAGGGCAGATAGCTTAGTACTATACTATGAAACTATGAAAGAAAAGGGAGCACATATTAATTGCAAGAGGAGCTCCAAAAGTGACAAAAGAGGAAAAAATAAGTTACATACTCACCATAGTGCTCCATCTCTGTTGCTCACGTTTCATTCTTACTCAACAATTTGGTTTGGATCCGACAGTCACTTTTTACAGCTCGTGTATACTGGAAATTCTCGAGCTCCTCCCTAACAACAATGCTCTAGTTCCCTACCATACCTCAGATCTTGTTTGCTGGCCTTATAGCTTACAGAATGTTAAAAACAACACTAGGATGAGAAAACATTACCTGGAGCTCAAAGGCAGGAACATTGGTTCACTTATTACCTTCTCGTTCATCCAGAAGTCACAAACCAAATGGTAGGGCACTGGAGGGAGAGAAGTTGAGGAAGGTGACGTCTGGACGTATCATTCTCAGGACTGAAAAGCCCCAGTAGGAATGACAGTCTAAGGATAAAGGTAGGTAACGAGCACATCCAGAAGGAAAAAAGGACCAGTGGGGAGGAGGGAGCGAATACTGCAACAGTGAAGAGAAGGACATCTACTGTTATAGTAAGATTTTACACAATTGTACTATGTCACTCCATATCACAGTTGCAGTATTCTTTACAACAGGGAGAAAAAGCACAGAATTGAAAATGCCAGGAAGGAAAAGAGAAACAGAAACTTCCTAAAAAGGGGATGAATAGGAATATGTAGATAAGCATCCTTGAGATCCAGGGAAATCAGAAAAACCTGAGGAAACAAGGAACCTTCAAAAAGGTGTTTAGCTGAGAAAGATCCAGAATGGGTCTCCAGGTGCCTTCTTTCCTGGATACCAAAAATATTCTGGAGTACAACCCCTTCCCCCTCTGAGCAGTTGGAACTTCTTAAATTGTTCCTTGAGCCAACAAGCCCTAAAGCACCTCTGAAAAAAAGGGCAGTTCTTGAGGAGGCTGAGGAATGCCTAATTTCCTAAGAAGAATTTCCAAACCATGTAATAACCCTGGTAAATTGTGGAAAGAACCCAGGAGTCTTGGGTGACCTTTACCCAAATAGGAAGAGACCGGAAAAGATGCAGAGAACGAGGGATGTGATAAAGAACAGGATCATCAGACAGCACCTGGTTTGTCAGAAAAAAGAGGCTTTTGATGAGGAGGTGTTTGGGTAGCCTTAGCAAGGGGAGCCCTTCTACCACCCTTTTTACCTTTGGGGAGGGCAGGACTGGCTAGGAACAAAGTTAGGCTTATTAGGATAATTCCTCTGAAACTTGGGCACAGGGGAAACAAAAATATGGTTCAAGTCCTGTAAGGCATTGCCTTTTTCTTTCAGGGACTTAACTCTGCAGCACCAGAAACAAACAGATGCTTAATGTCCAGAGGAGCATCCATCAGTTTAGCCTTGTTATCATCAGGTAAAGACTGAAGTCTGAGCCAGAAATACCTTCTAAAAACAGACTCAAAAGCAGCACCCCTATATGAAATGTCAGCTGCATTTAATGGAATGACGGGCCACTTAGGAGGTTGTCCAAAGCAAGGCAAGGGCAGATGACTTCCCCTCAGAATCAGGAAGATCACAAATAGCCTGACAGGCTTGAGAGAGAAGAGCCAAAATGTACCAAGACATATATGCTGGATAGTTAACAGCCCTAAAGTCTAAGGTAGCAGTATAGACCTTCTTAGCCAGTCTCTCCACAGTTCTACTATTCTTATCAGATGCCGGCAATTTAGTGGACAACAACAATGTGGAAGACTTATCTGAAGTTACAGACACCAGACAGAGGTCCAGCAGAGGGACATTTATATAGAAACTTACAGTCCTCAGGCACTTTATAAAATCTACCATGTTTTTGGGAAACGGCATTGAGAATCAGGAGCCTGAGAAGCAGTAGGAAAAACATCTCACAAGGTAGCAAGAACTGGAGGAACAGCAGAGGGCCTAGGAGACTCCATTTACAAAATCTCATAGTACCTGTTCTGAACATCAGACACTTGAGCATAGTCCCATTTGAAAAATTCCATCATTCTGGAAACAGTATCACCAAATGAAATGTCCTCAAAAGGAGAGTCAGGACAGAAAGACTCTTCTTCCTCAGAACCATAGTTAAGTGGAGAAGGAATAAGTCAGAGACTCTGTCATGATCAGCATCCTCCTCAAAAGAAGAATCCTGCACCCTAGGCCTCTCAAGAGGAGTAGAAGACCAGGGGGGAAGCAGGAACAGAAACATCCTGTGGAGGCTTGAAAGCCATAAGGGCACTAAATGATCAGTTTCAACAATTGGTTAAACTACTGGTGTCATTCAAAGGGGATCCAGTACTTGTCAGCCTGGGGTGACATGCTTGACAAGCCACGTTGTTTTGCCAGAGACGGCTTGCACCTGTCGCCCCTGGGCTTTCTAATACTGGCCAAGACTCTTGCCGCCCCAATACTGCCTTTTTTTAGGCAAGGCTCAAAAGACAAACCCGCCTCCATAAACGACAATAATAAACAAAAACTGAGGGTAATGCTGCTCAACACCAGAAGTCTAAACCTCAAAATGTATGCACTCAAGGCTCTCCTTAGTATGGAAGAAATTGATGTATGTGCAATGAAAGAAACCTAGTTCAAGGCTCCAGAGAGCACCCCAGCACTACCAGGCTATAACGCCTACCATACCTTTAGGTCCCAAAACCAGGACCGGAACAAAAAAGGAGGGTGTGTGTCCATATTCATCAAGAACACCCACACCTCCAGGTTAGTAGCACAGCACGCGGAATCTGAGACCATCCAAGTGCAATTGACAGCGGGTAAATTGACTGTTCAATTTATAGCTTGCTACAGATCTCCCACCTTGTCTCAGGACCCTCACACAGCATTCCTGAGAACATTAGAAATTATGAAGATTCTACCCAAAACCATGCTACTGGGTGACTTCAACTATCCAAACATTGACTGGGAAAACTACTCAAGCTCAAACGCCCTAGCCCAATGCTTCCTTGAGTTTAAAAACTCAAACGCCCTTGAACAGCTGGTTACCACTCCCCACAAGAGGTGACAACATACTGGACCTGGTCATCACCAACATGGGGAACCTATGTTCCACACCTGAGGTAAACTCGTCATTGGTAAGATCAGATCACAAACTAATCACACTACTGGACATCCACATCCCGACCCCACCCCCCACCCCAGTCAAGGAAATCAAGGTAAAAACCTCTCTAAAGCCAACTTCACACTCCTCAAGACCGAGATGGGAAGTTTCAAAGCTCCCAATCAAATGGAAAATGATGACCCAACGGCAGAATCCTTTACAAGTGCATTCTATGAACACCTTCAAGAATGCATGGACCGAGCCATCCCAAGTAAAATCAATACCAACTCCTCAAAAAAGAGGAAGCCAGTCTGGTGGACCCCGGCCATAAATAAACTTTACAACAGAAGGAGGAAACTCCTGCAAGATAGAACAAAATCCCAAAATAAGAAGGCATCTCTGATTAACATCAGTAAAAAAAATTCACTCCCTCATTAAATCATCCAAGGCCAACTTCGAAAGAAAAATAGCCAATGACTCTAAGGATAACCACAAGGCCTTCTTTAACTATGTCAAGAGTCTAGGGGCAAACTCTCAGATATGCTAGTGCATAATGGCCTTAAATACACTGAACCAACCAACATTGCCAACATCCTGGCTGACAAATTCAGTGCAAATTTCACCCCCCCCTCCACCAAAGGGGCTAGCACCCATCCCAGAAGAATGTGGTGCTCCAGATATCTCAGACACACAAGTAAAGACAGCCCTTGCAAAGGCCAAAAACACAGCATCAATGGGACCAGATGCTATCCCAGGTTGTCTTACATGAGCTTCAAAATGAACTAACCCCCCCATCTCAAATCACTATTCAAACTCAGCCTCTCTACAGGCTATGTACCCAAAGAATGGCATACAGCAACAGTCGTACCACTCCCCAAAGTGGTGCCACAACTGACCCTGGAAACTATTGCCCTATAAGCTTGACTAGCTTGGTCTTCAAAGCCATGGAACGCATTATCATGGAGCTCATTAACAGGGACATTGGGAACCTCCAGACACTGGACCCCACCCAGTTCGGCTTTGTTAAAGGCAGATCTTGCCTCCTGAACTTGGTCGACTTCTTCGAAACAGTCACCAAGGCCATAGATGAAGGGAAGGTGGTCCACACAGCATATCTGGACCTCGTTAAGGCGTTCAACACCATCACACATAGGAATCATAGACAAACTCACCAGCTTAAATATCAACCCCCATGTCATGAGATGGGTTGCCAATTGGCTCTCAGAGAGAACCCACACAGTAAGAGTGGCAGGCACCATGTCTGACTCTAAACCAGTCACAAGCGGAGTCCCACAGGGCTCAGTCTTGGGACCCCTCCTGTTCGGTATATATTTCTCCGAAGTACAGGCAAAGGTGGAGGGACTGTGGCTAACCAAGTTTGCAGATGACTGTAAATTGGGTGCAATAATTGACTCTCCAGCTGACAAAGACATCCTGCAAAAGAGTCTCACAGAGACAAACACCTGGTGTCAAAGTCACGGCCTCAAGCTAAATGCCAAAAAAATGCATAGTAATCCCATTTGGGAAAAACAAAGTACCTACAAACTACCACATAGATGGGAATCCACTAAGTACAGAAGAAGTAATTAGGGACCTGGGTACCCAAGTAGATAGCATGCTCTCCTTTGATAACCACATAGCCAAAACGGTCAGGAAATCCTTCTATGTGGCACACTTTATCACAAAGGGTTTCTCATCCAGATCCAAGGAGGTGATTGTGCCCCTTTACTCCTCACTCATTAGGCCCATAATAGAGTACAATGCCCCATTTGGGATGTACCTCACTAGACACCTGCAACAACTAGAAAGACCACAGAAGTACCTCACTAAGAGGATTAAGGACCTTAAACAATTACCCTATGAAGCATGACTAAAAAAGCTCCAGCTCTTCTCAGTCGCTTACTGTCTGCTCAGAGGTGACCTATGCCTGACCTATAGGGCCATGTCAAACCCTAAACTAATGGACATGATTCACCTCAAAAAAACGAGATCCCTCAGAACCACTCTTTCTAGTGACTTGAACCTATGTACAACAATAAACAGGACATGCTGGAGGGATAGATTCCTGTCCCAGCGACTCCCCTCACTCTGGAATAGAATCCCAATCCATATTCGACAGAGCTCCTCTATGACCCCCTTCAAGAGAAATCTTGATGAGTGGATGGGTAATCATAAGTCCTACCCTGGGATCACTTCAGGAGCCTTGTTGACAGAGGCCCAGGTTACTAATCTAATGGGGAGGCGAAAGCCACCACTCTGTGGCTAGGCTTATAAATGCCCATGGGCAGATAGCCTAGTACTTACCTATGAACCTATGAACCTAAACAAGCCTTGAGTTAAATTCTGCCATTCACTCTCAGGATTTTTGGGAACAGGTGAAATACGTTTAGTTTTTTGCTTCTTTTTGAGTGGGAAGTCAGTCTTGTAAAATTTTGGAGACTGTGACCCTGATGGAACTCAATAATGGTAGCCAAAACCTCTTCCCTACCTACAATTTGAAAAACACCTCTAAGCCCTTCCCTAATAACCAGCCACAGTTGCCCTGTACATCTGAGGCAGATGTCTGCATAACTTCCATGGACATGTGTGACATCGAGTCCATGCAGCCCTCCAAAACGGTCATGGCAGAGGAATCTTAGAAAGAAACTGGACGCTCCTATGGGCTTTCATCAACCTCAACAGAGAGATCTGGTGGAGGCAGTACAACCGAAGAATCAGACCTAACTTTCTTGTCCATTTTATTCATAGATGGCTGGCCCTCGGGCCAGGAAGATCCTTCCATGGTATCCTTAGCCAATAATTTAAGTATCTGGTTCTCAAGGTAAATGCTAGGGAAGAAAGCCAACTCCTTAACATCTTTGGGACAAAGGACTGACAAATCTCATAAGACATATGATTGTATGAAACTCCAAAACAGAACAAATACTGCTGATGATCTTTATGGGGAATCTGTCTCCTGCACTGGCATTTCCCCAATCCTGATGACATGAAACCCAATAACAAGACATCAAGGCAAATGTAAGATAACTACAACCAAAAACCCCAATGGGGCACTTATCTGAAAGCAGTAAAACCAGCAGACAAATGGACATTCAGACTGGCGATCAAACTGGTGGCAAAAAAGTTCTGAGGATGGTATATCCGGACCACCTTTATGCCCTATGCAGGGAGCATATGTATGATGTACAGGGTACCCTTTACAACCAAAGGACTTTGGTACACTGGCCAGTCATCGGGTTGCCCTTGGCAGGGATCCTTATTGTAAAGAATACTCCAACAGTGATACAGCAGGACATCATATTTTTTGGGAGTGTAAGTTGTTTGATATTAAAAATTCCCTGCAGACTTCTCTATCAGAATTACTGAGTGAGCAAATTGGTATAACTAAGGATTTTTTTTTTAACTATGATACAGAATCAGAACGGTCTACACCTTGCTGAGTCTAATTATGGTGGCTGCCAAAAATGCAGTTACTAAATGGAAATCAAAGTGCAAACCAAATGTACTATAAGTAGTGAATATAGTAACAGAGATAAAACAACTGGAACTGGGATCTTTAGAAAAGGGTAGAAACAAATTGCATAGGAAAAAATGACAACAGTGGGAGATATGCATACAGAATAATGTTTTTTGGAGGAGGAATGAGGTTTAAAAGAAGGCAGGATTTGAATGAGCTAGGTAATGTTTGACTGACAATGACTGGATAAATTATAAGTGATGTATAATATTTGCAGCAAAAAATATGTGAATATAGTTTGTTTTTGTTTATATAAATGTATGATTGCCTATGTCATGACTGATAATTCAAAAAAGATGTTTCGTGTTTAAAAAAAATGGAAATTTTTGGAACAGTTCATGCAGAAAGATGTTTGGAGTCAGAATGAGGTTTAAGAGAAGGTAGTCATGGGGTGATTTATATAATGTTGCTTAGATTATATGATATATAACAATATACATCATATATAAATATGTAAATATAAAAATGTAAGTTTGCCTATGTCACAAGTGATAACTCAATAAAGGTGTTTAAAAAATGTCTATGTATTGTGAACACTTGTAACTTATGAATGAAAATGTACAGCTTTATTCCCTGGAGCTCCACCGCAAAAGGGAATTTCTATCCCAGTCTGACTTATAAGTTCATAGATTAGTACAAGGCTAATAACCCTTGTGATCCATTTTACGCCTAGCCAATTACTACATGTCAGAATCAAGCCTTGCACATTGTGTCTGTAAGGTAAACACCTTAACCATTATACCAACCTCCCACTCCCTTTCAAGAAAGACAAACAAATAAATAGTTTAACTAGCTTTTGATGAACGAATAGTGATTTAAACCACCTATTATTTTCTACACATTTCAGAAGGTACTCATTACATTTGGTTTGTGTGTTATGGTATTGAGAGTCAGTCTCATACAATGTTTAAAATGCTAAGTTTTTAAAGATTTTAAATGTCAAAAACAGATCTCACGTCAGTATCTATAACCTGAAGTAAAGATACTCAAACTCTATAAGCAAGATTATTCATTCCAATATTTTTTTTTCTAGAATTGTTTTTGTATAGATTCCAACTTGCTTATAATGTCCAAGTATTTATTTATTTAACATTTGTTTTACAAGAAAATCCAAGTGGGACAGATCCCATTTTCAGCAGAGGCCTGAGAAGAAACGTTCCAGATGCATGTCTTTGGAATGTGGAAGGAAACCGGTGCACCAAGACAAAACCCACGTGAACGCAGGGAAGACCAGCAGACTCTGCACAAAAGGTACATCAGCCAAGAATCGAACCAGAGAACCTCTTGCAGTGAGGCAACAACGCTAACCACTGCACTACTTTGTAGCAGATATAAAAGTTGTCACTGTATTTTACCAGTCTTACTAACTAAATTAAAAAAGAGGAATTAACTAAGAAGAGTGCCTTGATTTAATGCATTTTAAGAGACATTATATAATATGGAAGCATTTCTTTCTACCTAAATGAACACTGTTCTAAAATTAAAGGTGGCTGTAACTTCGTTTTCCTAAATCTTTACAACCATTACTATCCAGGAGCATTTCCTCTGAAAATTTACAAAGAAAATGTTAGTTAGCACTCCCAACATGCAGTACTAAACACATTCATATACTGACTCTCACCCCTGATTGCATACCCATATATTGATAACTGGTGTGTGTGTGTGTGTGTGTGTGTGTGTGTGTGTGTGTGTGTGTGTGTGTGTGTGTGTGTTACTTTTCTCAGCAGGTGTGTTACAGAAGAAAAATACAGTGCAGGTAGGCAAAACAGTTTGAAAGATAGACACCAAACAGGCAGGCAGATGAGAGAGCAAAAGGGAGACAAGCAACTTTACAACTTTATTTCTTATACTGAAAGACAGACACCAAACAAGCAGGCAGATGAGAGTGAGAAAGAGAGAGAGAATCAACTTTACAACTTTATTTCTTACATCATGGCCAGTACCTCTTAAAGGAGAATCAAATTCCTTACCTCTAGATCTAGAGAGAGGGTTCTAAATAGGAGTCTCTAGGGAGCTATGTGTCAAGGAAGAAGGCAGTCTGGAAACGGTCAGTGAAACCTGGAGGTAAGGGATAGAAGGTGATTTTCTGTAAAGGAGAAACTATTGGAGTTAATCCTACTTGAGTAGTAAAGTCTGTTAAAGGAAAGAGGCTGGTACCTGTAACTACTGCTTGTTTTCTGACCAACATCGGGGAAAAAAACTATCTACTCAAATATGAAGAACTACAGAAGCTGTGTTAACTGGAGAAGGCCTTGTTCAGCTGAATTGTAGGAAACAGACATTACTTTTTAGTTACTACCCAGGAATTTTGTATATTTATTGCAAAAAAGTATTTTTATGCTTGCCCTTTATAAACAGACCTCAGCTTAAAATGAAAAGTTGTTTTCTGAGACTGTTTTTGAAATGCAAACACAGTAAATTACTAAGTGCATTAGTAAATTCACTCAGTCGACATCTTCAACTTAAAATGCATTTCATTAAAAGAAATCAAATACCTGAAACTCAAATTATTGCAAATGGAAAACAAATGCTCACCTGCACTACTACAGAAAAGTTAACAATAACACCAATCAAACTTTGTCTCATTAGTGATACCATTAGACTTCCAAGATGGCTGCACATTGATCAACAGCTTAACTTCAGTCCTTCAAGTGTGAAAATAGAAACTGAGAAAAAAAGTGCCATTGAAACTGTTTTGTGGTAAAAATCAGTTACTGACTACTAAGTGCACTACCTGCCAGCAAAGGAGAAATTTGGGAAACTTGAAAGAACTCAACCAGGAAAGGTGAGAGAAAACACTGTCTGGGAAAGCTTCTGTAGCTGTTCAACAAAAAGCAGTTCAAGCTTCAGCTTTAGTTCAAGAGATGGCTTCCAGTAATTTAGAGGAAAATAAATCAAATGTACTCAGAGGTGATTAAAATAAATGAAACTCTGAATGAGTATATCAACTCAAATAACAAAAAGGCTGGAAAAAAGCTTTGACTAGATGTTCAGATGAGCTAATAAAACTGCAAACATTACAGGATGAAATGAAGAAAAAGGTGACAAGAGTATGATGCTTCTCAAGAAGAGATGTTTCAGAAAATAGTACAGTTAATGGACAGAGTACATAGAAAAAAAACCCTGAGATTTACCGATGTACCAGAGAAACTGAAAGAAACAGACTACTAATTTTATGTAAGTGAAAATAAGCAACCGGACTGGTATTCCTCATCAGGATTTAATTGAAAGAGCACATTAAATGCATGCTCCAAACTTTGGAATGAGAAAGCAGCCAAGACCTATATTAGTAAAGATGCAATCAAACCAGCAGAAAGAGTGGATCCTGATAAATCTGTGGCAGAAAGGCAAAGCATTAAAACTTGAGATAGCAGAGCATTTGTAGAAAATGGTTATTCACTGTACACCAGGTAGAAGAGAAACACATTTAACCAAGCAATCAGGGGACACTGAGAGATGGGTGCAAGATTCAAGCTGCTGTATCCAGATGTCTTCAGAGTATTTTTTCCTGGAAGATCGAAGTAGTGTTTGATGCAGAACAGGCTGAGGAGGAAATAAAAAAATATCCAATAAAAAGATTGTCAGCAAGCAGAAGGGGACTCTGCTTCTCGTTCTTCTGACAATAAGATTCACAAAAAGACTGCCAGAGAAACCTTTTCCACTGTTCCAAAAGAAAATACTTGCAAGGCAAAAAAGGATTAGGAGTTGACTAGAAGAATAACAATTACCCTGGATTTGGGCCAGAGGCTGGTGCTGGGAGACAGAAATTAAAAGGAGGCTGAAACTGGTGAATAAATAACAGACTATAATGTACTAATCTCATTTTTGAAATATGGCTTTGTAAGAAAAAAGTGGCTGAAAACACTGGACTTTTGTTGACTTTGTTAAACCTAGAGTAGGCTGCATGACTTTATGTCATAAACGTTTGGTAGAACACTAAAAAAAGAAAAAGTAACTGTAATAGAACAATTTTGTTCTTATTGTATAAAATATTGTATGATATAAACTGCAAGTTATATATAGTAAAGCAGTTTTGTGCAGTCTGTTAATCAGGAGTATTGGAAATGTGGGAACAGTATTTTCAGTGAATCCTGATGTGCTGAAACTATTAAGGTAAAGAAGTACATTTTTATTTGTAAGATGTACAGACTTTACAGTATAAGAAGAGAAGAAAGGCTGCACAAAACCAAGGTTAATGTTAATATGCTGTGATCTTGGGCTGTAGGAGTGGGGATGTGGTATAAAAGTACACTATTTACATTATAAGTAGAATTAAGATATCTTCTCTTATTTTACAAGGGTGAATGCCTAGATTAATGCATTTGACTTGCATTATAAATAAGTGTGTTTTTGTAAGCAAGTAGGCTTAAAAATAAGACAAAATTATGAAAGCCATGGAAAATAGCTTTTTCCATAAACAAATTATCAGTGGGCATCAAAAATTCTGCAGCTGAAAACATCTATACATTCTGTTCTGAGTGAAATTTACAAAGATTCATTACTGAGTACTTTTCCATAGAAAGGATCTCTCTGCGGGTGCAAGCAGTTAATTCTGAGAGTTATAAGCAATCTTTGGTGAGGGACATGCAAAATTTAAAGGTACAATGGCAAGCAGTTCACTGAAAAATACAGCTGGAAATTATGGGAGTGAATACTTTAACAGCCTTCCTGGCAGCCTAAATACTTCAATGCATTTAATAGAGCAGTGTACAATTTAGTTTTATTTAAATAAAATACAGACAGTGCACTTTTACTTACTGCAAAAATATATTTTTTTCTGAAAGCACAGAAGCAGTTTTTCACAGCTGGAAGGGGAACAGAGATAAGAAAAGAATAGACAGCTATCAGTGTAAGTGGAAACACAGGCCTAACTTTAAGGTAGGCAATGTCTATGGGTGCAGCTGTCAATTTGGGCCAATTGTTCCTATCTAGAGGGTTAAAACTATTTTTTGAAGATATACGCAGTTTTGTGTGTTTGCTCTAAGTTAATGTGATGGAGGTGTTTTGAAAATGTATTTTTTGTGTGTGTGAAGGTTTTTATTAAAACACAAAGTCTTAAAAAATGTGACATAGGTTCAAAAGGGAGATGGGATAAACTGCACAAAAGATCAGCCTGCCAAACATTAGTGTGCGCACGTAATAAATATGTTGGAAATAAATATTCAAAAAACTGTTGTGTATAATATGTGGGTATAAAAGCTGTTTATCATAATGTCTACACCATTTACATTCTCCTGGAATATAAATGGCCTTACATGTATAAAGAAAAAGGAAACTGTATTGAATTATATCAAGAAATGCAGAGTGCAAACAGCAATGCTGCAGGAGGCACATTTGGAAAGAGATAAGTGTGGCAGGTCCCTACTCCAGGCCAGCAATCAAGGAGACTCAATCCTCACCACTGACTCTGGTGAGGGATGGTCACTAAGAGCAAAGATGGAGTCATGCAGCATTTTCAGATGCAGCTCCCTGCACCAAGCACAGTTTCCCTTAAGAGCACACAGGCAGCATGCTCCAGACAAAGGGCTGGACTCTCCTTCTCTCTTCAGACCCATAAAAAAACTCAACACGGTCCACTAGGGAGCTCTGTGTCCCTTTTCCCAGTAACTGATACACACTTGGATATTTGAGTTTCACACGCACATACACACCTGAGAAAAGCTGGCACAGATTTACTAGCTGTGCCCCTTTCTGCCCAGACTCTGAGGTAATCACGCTGTCACTAGTCAGCTACCCTAAGGCTACTACAAAGGGTAAGTACTTATATTGTGTAAAATTAATACTAACACAAATGGTAGGGTGTGACCAAAGCAGAAATGCTTTCAGGAGTGGCCACAGTGTCACTAAAGCAAGCATAAGTACTCTCAAGATGTTAAAAGTATTCTCTAGAGAACCAGTCACAATGAAAGGTATTAAAATGTTTAATAATAAATAATAAAACAGAAAACCGGAGAATACTGAATACAATAAACAGAGTTTCAACCACAGAGATATAAAAAAATAATACAAATAGATAGTTTCTCACAGATGCAGAAAATAATACTAAACTATTCTCAATAAATGTCCCTGACTAACTACTAAAGCAAGGCAAGCTGATGTGTGCTGAGTATCTTACCACAGCAAAAGCCAGATGATGTCTCTCTCTCTCTGTGGGTGTTTGAGATTTATATCCTGGCAGAAATCTTTCCTGTCAAATTTAAAAGTGCTGTTGCTAGGGTTCCAAAGAAACCAGATTGCTAGTTAGAGGATGACATCATCTCTGGTCACCTAACTCGGGTACAATACACACACACACACACACACACACACACACACACACACACACACACACACACACACACACACACACACACACACACACAGCTTTGCTAAGATCTGTGGCAGCATCGGAAAGCTATAACACAATTTTAAACTTTACACCCTTCCAGAAATCTCTGATAAACATACACAATTGATCAGTTACAACAATACAACCTAATATACATGCATATATTCTTTCTGTCCAGCCGGACCTACTGTTGATGCATTTTTAACGGGTCTATATTATAAACCTGAATGCTTACCTTATCAAATCCCTAAACGTCAACCCCTCCCCATCGAACTGCATAAACACCGAACGCCCTAAACCGCGAAATTCAAAACGTTGAACTATCATACTTGTCCCACCCCACTGCCTGCTACATACTACCTACACAAACAAACTAAATAAACCACATACATACACTAACCAAAACCCTACTTCTAGCCCTAAACTAAACCCTACTTCTAACCCTACACTAAATCTTACATATACCACCATGTATGCACTTAACTTAACCCCCACCCTAACCCTAAGGTCCGTAACTATCGCACACTTACCTTAAAAAGCAAAACCCAAACAAACTAAATAATCCACACACACACACTTAAACCCCTACACTAACTCTAACATACATTACCATCTATGCACTTACCTTAACCCGTACCCTAACCCTAAGGTCTGTAACTATCGCACACTTACCTTAAAGAGCTATATCGCAGAAGGCCAACCATGACGATTCCACATTTCTGGTTTTGCTCTTCTGGACGTTTGATGTTTTCGCATTTCGATAAGGATGGGTCGATGTTCAGGAATTCGATAAGGTAAGCTTTCGGGTTTGTAATATAGACCCTTTTTAACGCAAGTAACTTTACAAATATATTTTTATCTCAAATATCTGTACAAATCAGTGTAATAGTCAAATAACAAAACATTCTTTACAGAACTCCAGCTAACTATGCTGGCATATGTAAACATGCTCCACACTACTCTTCCTGGCACAGATGGCACTACCTCATAATATTACAATAAGCATATGAATTTGACAAAGAAAGGATTTCAGGATGGATATTTAACATAATATCACAGACAAAGGAAAAGGGGAATATTTATACTAATTGCTAGACAGGCTCCAACAGTGATAGAGGAGGAAAAAAGTAAATAATGGTAGACTTGTGGTAGTAAAGTTCTAATGGCAAGGGAGGAGGATTATGCAGGCATGTAATTATATTCCACCAAAACTGCTATTATGGAGCTTAAAAAGTTTTGGGAGAAATAATCAGCTTTCACCAGGGAATATTACTTATAGGTGGGGATTGGAACTTGATGTGCAATAGTGAATATATATCAGGTGGATCTAGAAAGGAAAATACAGCCAAAGAGGGTAGAATTCTTAAGAAATTAGTGAAAGTATTTGGTATGGAAGATGAGAATTCAGTAGTGGGAACTCAGAATTTGCATTTTATTTCCCAAGGTACAATTACAATAACTGAGCTAGACGAGATATAAATTATATTTCACAGGAACATTTGCATTTAACTGAGAGCTTTGACACACATCCAATAACTATTTCAGATCATGCACCAATAAAAACTATGATAAAAATGCAGGGTAATGAAGTACAAATGAGAT
Organism: Protopterus annectens; assembly: GCF_019279795.1. NCBI lineage: Eukaryota > Metazoa > Chordata > Ceratodontiformes > Protopteridae > Protopterus > Protopterus annectens. The sequence continues at coordinate 184,208,960 of NC_056735.1, forward strand.
ACTGGCACTTTCCAACCTACCTGTTAGAAAGATAGGAATTTAAGAAATGGGTAGTCTACATTATTTGAAATTTATTACTGAGTGGGTTAAAGTGAAAATGGAGTTTAAAAACAGGATAAAAATAAAGGCAAAAAAGATATGGTTAATAAGTAGAAGTAATTAGAGGGGCTGACAAAGGTTAAAGTATTGCAGAATAAGTGGACTCTCAGAGAACAAGAAGAGGTACAAATGAAGGGTGCTGAAGAAAAAATAAGGAAGTATCTAGATAACATGCATGAGTTTAGAAAGACTGCTGATAAGTAAAAATAAGTTATGTACACACCATAGCATTCCATCTGTGTTGCTGATCTTCATTTATTCTTGACAGTTGGGATACAATTCCGATCTTTGGAACCAGCTTGGCCTTTATACAGCTCGCATCAGCAAAAAACTCTTGACCCAAGTCTCTACTCACAATGCCCCTCTCTGTATTAACTCAGACTGAATTTGCAGACTACAGCAAAAAGAAAACGAAGATATAAATTATGAGAAGAAGCCATGTCCAAGGTAAAAACCCTAATGAAAGCCCAGGACAAGGGTATGATCCTCCAGAAAATCTAATGGAGGGGGAAGGTGGGTGGGATGTCAAGAATGACTGAGGATTGACAACACAGATGGAACGTTATGGTGAATACATAACTTCTTTATCCAATGTTTTCAATCTTCATTAACTTTTGACAGTTGGGATAGAGCCCCCAGCTACTTTATTCCCTGGGTGGCCTTATGGATAGATATTCCTGAGAACCATAGAGTTAAAAGATGCTCTTCTCCTGCAGACCATATCTAATTTGTAATGAGTGATAAAAGTATGACGCACAGCCCACGTTGTGGCTGCACATATTTCAACTACAGAAGTTCTGGAATGAAAAACAGCTGAAGTGGCGGTAGATCTGGTCAAATGCACTCTTGCACGCGTAGATAAATTTTGATTATGTTCATAAATGAAGGTAACACAATCTTTTAACCATTTTAGATAGGATTACCCTACATACAGATTTACCTATTCTTGGTCCTGAAAATGAAACAAATAATTGGTCTGATGCTCTGCAATCTTTAGTCCTGTCAAAGTAAAATCTCAGTTGTCTACGAACGTCTAACAAATGCAAACATTTTTTGCGTTTGTTAGAGAAATTGGGAAATAAAACTGGTAAGTGAATGGAATGATTGATGTTTGACTCAGATATCACCTTAGGAAGAAATGAAGGGTTAGTCCTCAACTACACCCTGTCTTTATGAAAAATGATGTACGGTGGTTTCGCACAGTGTCTGAATTTCTGAGACTCTCTTGGTTGAAGTGATGTCCACTAGAAAAAGAGTTTTCCAGGACAGGAATTTGAGATGGTTCAAAGGGAGGTAGTACTAAGTATTGTAAAATGAAGGTAAGATCACTTGGAGGTAATGGAGGCGTGATATGTAAGACTCCTTTGAGAAACACTTTGTATAGGTAATGGGAAATTAAAGGATGCTCATCATATCCACTGTGAAAATTAGAAATGGCTGCTAAAAAAAACTCTAATGGTGGAGGCAGCCACTCCTTGGTCAAAAAGGGCCGCTAGGAATTACAAAATTTTTTCAACTGGAGCTGAGAAAGGATCTAAATATTTTTAGAGGCTCAAAGAGAAAAAACTTTTCCATTTACTGGAATGCAGTTAGTTGCCTGCAGGAAGGTCTATGGGAAGCTAGAAGAATTTTTCGGACAGGGGAAGTAATAGCATTCTGTCTGGTGACTAACGGAATTGTAGGAACCAAGCTGTGAGATTGAGGAAGTGAAGATCAGGATGTGGCAGCCCTTGTGGGTGGGACAGTAGATCTGGAACTGGGTCCAGAATCCAAGGTTTGTGAACAAAGCGAGGTCATAGAAAGGGGAACCAAACTTGCCTGGGTCAGAAAAGGGCAATCAGGATCACTTTGGCTTGCAACCACTGGGCTTTCTTTAGAAACAGGGGAATGAGGGGAAGGGAGGAAAGGCATAAATGAGACCAGGGGGCCAATTGAGAAAGACAGTGTCTCTCAGGGACTCTCCCTGTGGAAGGATTAGGGCAAAGTATGTGTTGCACTTGTTGTTCATAAGGGAGGCAAATAGGTCACAACAAATCTCGCCCCCATGGCAAAATATTTCTTTTGCCACTTTGGGATTTAGAGACCACTCGTAAGGCAGTATAATGTGTTTGGTCAACTTGTCCACTATCACATTAAAGCTCCCCGGGATGTGTGTTGCCACAATAAAGCGGTTGTAGGATATCACCCATTGCCAAACTCTGAGAGCTTCCCGGCAGAAGGAGTAGGACTTGGCTCCCCCCTGTTTGTTGATGTACCAGACTACTGATATGTTGTCTGAATGGATCGCAACTGTTGCCAGAGGAAGAGCACCTTGAAAGCTTGCAATGCTAGCAGCACTGTTCTCATCTCCAGAACACTGATGTGCAAGTTAGCCTTTTGAGGAGACCAAGTGCCCTGGACTGTCTTTCCCAGATAATGCACCCCCATCACATCTGGAAGGTGTTCGTGGCCACTATGGCCTTGGGCTTGGGCTGAGGGGAAATAAACAGACGGCCTGTTAGGATTTCTTCCGACTTCATCCACCAGGACAAATCTTTTTTGCAACATTCTGCTATCAGGATTAGTTGATTCACTGGGTGAGAAAGAATGGACCATTGCGATGCTAAAAGTCATTGAAGTATTCTCATGTGAAATCTTGCCAGTGGAACCAGAGTGATAGCTGCTGCCATGGATCCTAGGGCCTGAAGAATTAGATGGGCAGGCATCCTTAAAATGAACTGAACTTGCTAATTTATCTTCAGGAGCCTGTGAAGGGGTAGAGAAGCTATGCATGAGACTGTGTTGAGTCAGGCTCATATGTATTCTAAGTCTTGAGTGGGCGACAGCTCAGACTTTTCGTAGTTGACTGTGATGCCCAGGGTACTAAACAGGTGCATGATGAAGTCTGTGGATTGAATCAGTAGATGGCCGGGGCAGTGAGGAACCAGTTGTCTAGATAAGGAAACACCTGGAATCCACATAACCTCACGTGAGCCATGACAACCACCATACATTTGGTGAACACCCTGGGGGCTGTGGTGAGACCAAAAAGAAGTGCTTTGAAATGGTAATGACTGACCCCCAACCAAAAGCAGAGAAGCCTTCTTGAGCACTTGTCCATTTTTATGTGGTAATACTTATCTAGAAGGTCTATAGAGCACATCCAATCATTTTCCTCTAGATAGGGAAGAAGAGACTGAACCTTGACCATCCAGAATTTTGTCTGGTGAACAAAGTTGTTCAGAAGGCTGAGGTCCAATATTGGCCTCCAATCCCACGTCTTTTTGGCACTAAAAATAATCTTGAGTAAAGTCAGATCCTATCTGGTCTGGTGGAACTTCTTGGATGATGCTTTTTTTGTAGCAGCTTTTGGAATTCTTTGGCTGCTTGATCCCTCTGATGGGGTTTAATGATGGGTATTTTTCTTAGAGAATGTGGAAAAAGGTTGAAGGGGATGCAATAGCCTCTGGTAATGATTTTCTGCACCCAAGTATTGGAGGTTATTGCTTGCCAGGCTAATGAGTGCAGTGACAGTCTTCCCCTGACTGCTTCCAGAGGTAAGCAATCAGGCTTCCCTTCAGCAGCATTGGTAGGGCTATTCATAGAAGAAAGGAGTCGCTAGACCCCTGGTTTCGTGGGCTGCCTCTGCCTCAGGGTTGACATCTTCCGTCTGAGCTCCTCCCTCTGCCCTGAGGGGAGTCGCCACTCCGTGTGTCCTGGAAACATCCCTAACATTTTGCCACTCCTCTGCTTCCTGGAAAATGATCGTTGAGGAGTAAAGAAATGTATGCACACAGCAGACAGGGTCTTATCATCCTTTTCACACCTGGCTAATATGTCCTTTACTTTGAGGCTAAATAAGGAGGATCAGTCAAACAGAGCATTGATGGAAGACTTGAAGAGCTCAGCGAAATCATATAAGCACATCCAGGTGTGGTGCCTAATGGTAACGTCAGAACCAGCTGCCCTGGTAGCACCTTCGGCTGCATGTGCAATGAGCCACATGGATGAGTTTTTTATAGACTCCAGGGTGGCTAGCTGCGAGGCAACTTTATCTTGTACCTCATTAGACATAGCCCCAGCTACAGTTTCAGATAATTCTCTGATTAGGTCTCTGTGGAGTCTAGTAAAGTGTGTCATAAAGTTCAAGGACCTAAGAGCGAAGGTTGATGAAACACATATCTGCTTTCCAAACCTGTCCACCATCCTAGACATCCTGTTAAGTGAATGTACAGAAGGACTCTCATTGACAAGTTCTTTTTTGGTGGCAGTCACCACTACCATAACATCTACTGTTAAACCTTTGGCACAATACTAGTGATCCTCCAGAGGGGATGGTATCTTGTCAGGTCTCCAGGGAATAGGCTCTATGGCATTAGAAGCCTTCCAAGCCCACTGCGTGATTAGCTTGATGAGGTCGTCAGTGGGTGGGAACACCCAAGAAGTAGATGGTCAGGCACCGAAGTCTTGCAAGTACATACTTTCCTCCCAGGATAGGTCTTGGGACTTCCAGTTACACCTCTGTTTTAGAATTTCCAGGATGTCTCCAAAGGAGACATCTTCAGGGGTGACCAGGGGAACCCTCCCCTTCATCAAAATCCATGTCCTCAGTGACAGATTCTTCAGGGGAATTGTGGTGCTTCTTCTTGCATGTCTTCTTATGGGACAGTTCCTCAGTGAGGATTTCTGCAGAGGACTCCAAAGACGAGGGGTCCAGTTCTTGGGCAATTTGAAGCTCCGGTGCTCTCTGTCCTGTTGTAGGGATTGGTGACAACTCTGGACCAGAGAAAATGGAAATATGATACTCCAATGCAGGAGGAACCAGCTGAAAGCTCGCAGAGGCCAAGGCCCTCACGATGACCTGGAAGGCGGTGCCTCTGAACAGGAGTGGGAGCCAGAACTGAGAAAGACCCCCTCAGAACAGAGGTCACGCTCCTCTGCTCTGAGAGCCCACCCCATGAAGCCAGCCCCAGGGAAGGACCCACAACCGATGAAGTTCCAGGAGCTGAGGCCGACAGTACAAAAAAATAGGTGCTGGACCAAGGTCCGTAGAACTGATGGAGAGGTCACAACCCCGAAAGTCTGCCAACTCTACAGTAGGAACCAAAGAAGTCAGGGCAACTTCCGGTACCAAGTTGGAAATACCTAATGGTACTGAAACAGCTGGTACCAGGGAGATCGAAGTGCTGGGCTCTGAAACTCTAGTTGAAGTCGGAGCAGGAGAAACAGTAGGAGTCCTGGGAGAAGAGATCCCAAGTCCAGGTGGGAGAAGGGTCTGAGACTGCATCTGGCCACCAACAGCTGGTCCACCAACTTCCCGACATTCAACTCAGAAAGACTCCTGGAGAATCAAATGGAGAGGACAGAGGGAGACTTTGGATGCTCTAGAAAGAGGCTAGGCAGCTGGCCCATGAAAGAGTCTATGGAGGGAGAATATCCCATCCTGGGCAGGTATTGATCTAATTTTGGCACCAAGAGAATGAGCAGAGGCTGCTGCGGTGCAGAGGGAGCCGAAACATGATGCTGAGCCAAAGGCAAGGTTGGCACCGAGCTGGAAACTAAGGAAGCTGGAGCCAACCCCAGTGCAGAGGGCACAGTGGAAGTAGATGATGCCAAGGGGACATCAACCTGCATTTTCAGTACCATAGCAGTCAGTTCTGAGGAGGTCGGAACTGAAGCCTTATGTCTACAAGCCACCTGCTCCAAAGGGAATGCCGGCACCGAGAGACTTCTCTTTTTTGGCATATCCTTGGAAGAGGGGTCGGCCTTGGGTAAGGCTTCATTAAATGGAGATTTGAGCAAATTCTTTAGTATGAGCTTATTCTGGCACTCAACTAAAGTCTTCTGACCGAAGCCCTTACATAAGTCATTTTTTAAGTGAGAGGCTCCTAAACAATAGAGACAAGAAAGATTCCCACTGGAACTGGGCATCATTCTTCCACAGCCCTGGCATTGTTTGAATCCAGATGTGCCTTTCGATGGATTTTCAGCCATATCAAAACTTCCAAGTACACTATCACACAATCAATCATACACGACAGAAGGAAAAGGAAATTTACCAGCAATGGTAAAAAAAAAAAAAAAAAAAAAAAAAAAAAAGAATTCCCAAAAGGTAAAAGATAAAGGAAAGTTAAAAGATCTATCAACAATGGTAGAAAAGACTACCAGGGTGGTAAGCGGAGGGAATGGATATCAACGATGGTATTTAGAAAAAAAACCTACGGGTTAGGAAGAGAGGGAATGTAAGAATAATGTATAGAGTAGAGCTGCTCGTACACACACAGAAATCAGAAAAGAAATACTTGATATATATATATATATATATATATATATATATATATACATATATATACAGGAATAAGAATATATACGGATATGTAAAATAACTAAGACACATAGCTGAGAGCAACGGCTGATGTGTCTTGCTGTCAGAGCAGCAAACGAGATCTGAGGTAATACAGAGAGGGGCATTGTGGGTAGAGACTTGGCTTGAGAATTTTTGGCTGGTGCGAGCTATATAAAGGCCGAGCCAGTTCCGAGGATCGGAACCTTATCCCAACTGTCAAGAATTAAAGATGCTCATCAGATCTATTTTTTAATAATAATTCCAAAACAGAAAAATGTTTAGCACAATGACTTAAGGCAGCAAAAAGTACAAAGCGTTGTTAGCACACAGAGAGCCTATAACAAGAAAGATGACCAGGGATCCAGTAGAGGTTTTAGAAATAGTTTATAAATTGTATGAAAATGTACATAAACCAGAATAAATGTGTAAATCAAGAAAGAGCACAAGCATTTATGGAAGCCTTAATTATGCCAAGGCTAGAAGTGGATGTGCCTCAACAATTAACAGTTAACAGTTAAGAGAGGAGGGGATAAGATAAAAATGGTGATGTATAATCCATCTTCAGGAAAGTCCAGATGGTACTCCTGTGGAAGTCTGAAAATTATCAGGGAACAAAATGATAAATATCTGGAAGATTTTGTTAAACAGTATGTTAACAGGGGAAAGCACCACCATCTTGGAAGAAAGCTGTGGTGGCTACAAAACCTGAGGACAGAAAAGACCTATCAGACCCAGCTTCACACAGACCCATTTCAATTTTAAATCATGATTATAAAGTGTTTATGTCTATTCTGGCTAAAAAAATTGCAAAGGTGTTGTCAAAACTAATACATACAGATCAATGTGGTTTTGTGGAGGGGAGCAAACATTTGACAACATTAATAGAACAATGATGATCCTGAGGGAAGAAGAATGTAAGAAAATACTGCTGTTGTTGTTGGGTCTTGATGCAAAGAAAGCATTAAACAGAGTATGTTGAGACTTTATAAGTAGGTGAATGGAAGCATTTGCATTCCCTGATACAATAATAAAGTTAATTGGGAGGATATATGAAGGATCAGAGGCAAGAATTAAAGTAGGACAGGTCCTCTCTGCTAAGTTGTGTTTGAACAGAGGAATCAGGCAGGAGTGTCTTCTTTCCCCTATATTTGTTTTATATTTGGAGCCAATGGCAAAGAAAATAATGGATTCGGAAATTCAAGGATATAATTGATATTGTAATTAAGAAAAATTAGCCTTATTTATAGATGATATTTTTATACCTGATATACTCAGAAAAGGACACTGCAGTGTTGTGGAACATTTTCATACAGTTTCATGTCTGTTCAGGATATATTAATGAAGGAAAAGCAAAGGCTATAGCCGTAAATTATGTGTCCACACAAAAATTAGTTCAGCAATACCCACACTTATAGGGACACAATAAGATGAAGTTTTTAGGAGTATGGATTAAAAATGTTTCTGTGATGACACCAAAAACCAAGTTATGTAGTCACCATAACATTCCATTCTTGTTGTCCATTTTAATCTTCCCCAACGGATGGGTTTGGATCCGATCCAGCTCTGCCCTTACCCATAATGCACCAGCCCCTAACATAACTCAGATCTTGTTTGCTGTTTGACAAAGTGGGAAGTACTACTATAAAATTCTTAACAGATTAAGCTAAATCTGGAGCTCAGAATGAAGGACAGCTGTGTCCTTATAAACTCTTGTTCTTCCAGAAGTCAGTTGTGAAAAAGGTTGGAGGCTAGTGGGTGTGGAGATGAGGAAAAATGAAAATGGACAACACAGACTGAACATTATGGTAAATACATAACTTATTTATCTGATGTTATCAATTTTCATTCTATCCTCAACTGCTGGGACAGATTCCTCAGCTACCTAAATTCCTGGGTGGACTCTAAAGAAGGATAATCCTGAGCACAGTTGAGCTAAAGGCTGCTCTTCCCCTCAAAACCAGATCCAGTTGTAAATGAGTAATAAAAGTATGAGGATTGGTCCAAGTTGCAGCTGCACGTATGACGTCCATGGAAGTCCTAGGTAGGGACACTAAAGAAGTTGCCATGGACATAGCTCAATGAGTTCTTATGGATTTTGGTAAGGATAAACCCAATTTGTTGTAGGTAAATAATATACAATTCATTAGCCATTTGGCTAAAGTTACCTTTGCAACTGATTTTTCCCAATTTAGAATCTGCAAGACACAAATCATTGGTCTGTCTTTCTAATACTTTTTTCTCTCTCTGTAGGGAAAACTTGTCTGTGGACATCCAATAAATATAACGTGTTTTCCTTTCTTTGCAAATCTGGGAAAGAAAACAGTCAGATTAATGAACTGGTTAATACTGGAGTCTGACACCACCTTAAGAAGCAAAGAAGCACTGGTACATAATGTTACTCTGTCCTTATGAAAAATCAAGTAGGGTGGTTTACAGGACAATGCTTGAAGTTTTAAAATTCTTCTAGCAAAGGTAATAGCCACTAAAAAGATAGTCTTCCAGTTCAGAAATTTAAGATCATATTTAGCTGCTGGTTCAAAGGGAGAATGAATTAAGGCCTGCAGCACCGGATTTAAATCCCATGATGGAGTAGGATCTTTGTATTCAGATCTCAGCACAAGGGTGCCTCGCAAAAATGCTTTACAATGCTTAGATGAAGCCAAGGAGAATTCTCAAATACAATGTGAAAATTAGAGATTGCTGCTAAATTAACTCTTGACTGTTGAGGAGCTAGCTCCCTCATTAACGATTGTTGCCAAAAATTCAAGACCACTTTGTACAGGAGCTGAGAAGGGGTCAATGTGTTTCTGCTGTGCCCAAAAAAAAGAACCTTTTCCATTTACTTCTGTAAAGTTTTCTTGTAGAAGCCTTATGGGAAGATAAAAGTATGTGATGGATGGGGGAAGAGAACATTGGTTGCCTGACTATTAAAGGAACTGGAGAAACCATGCTGTTAGCTTAAGGTTTAAGATAGCCAGATAAATCACACCTGTTGGGTAAGACAGAAGATCTGTAATCTGATCCAGAATCCAAGGTGGGTAAAGCAGATGAAGCCAAAGGAAAAGGAACCAAATCTGTCAAGGCCAGTAAGTTGCAATGAGTATGACTCTGCTGTTCAACCTAGCAGCTTTCTGCAGAAATTTGGGGATCAAGGGAGTCAGAGGATAAGAACAGAGGAGACCAGGCCAATCGTGGAGGAGAGTGCCCCTTGATTATTCCCCCAGGGAGGGGGTTCAGGTAAAAAAAGTTGCTGTACTTGTTGTTTAGGGTAGAAATAAAAAGATCACATCAAGGCTGGCCCCATCGATGGAAAATCATTTCTATCACATTCATGTTGAGAGACCACTTGTGGGGTAGGAGAATGGACCTGCTAAATTTTTCTGCATTTTGGACATCCCTGGAATGTGCTTTGCTGTCAGAAAGTGGTTGGATGAGATTGTTCATTGCCACACTCTGAGGGCTTCTTGACACAAGGGCTAAGATCTGGTTCCTTCTTGTTTGTTAATGTACCAAACTACTGACATATTTTCTGTTTGAATCATAAATATTCTTAAAGGGAGAAAGTCTTAGAAGGCCTGCAACAGTAATAGCACTGCTCTCATTTTCAGGACATTGATATGTATGTTGGCCTCTTTGGGGGCCCAAGTGCCTTGGACTGTTTTTCCCAGGAAGTGTCTCCCCACCCAATATGGGATGCGTCCATGGCCACTATGGCCTTGGATTGAATGAGAACGAAAGAACAGCCTTGTAGAACCTGATCTGATCAAATCCACCACCAAAGGTATTTCTTGCATGCCTGAGTGATTCTTATTTGGGCTGACATTCGATGATAAAGAATTGACCAATGTATCGCTAGCATCCACTGAACAACTTTCATATGAAATCTTGCTAGGGGGAACAAAATTATGGCAGCTGACATTGACCCCAAGTCTTGAAGAATCAACTTGGATGAAATTTTAGTACTGTGAACTATTTTCCTGACCTGGAATCTGATAGTTTGCACTCTTGCTAGAGGAAGAAAAGCGGTCACCAATACTGTGTTGAACATCGCCCCTATAAATTCCAATTTTTGAGTTGATTGTAACTGAAATTTGTTGTAATTTACTGATATCCCCAGAAGCGAACAAGTCAGGAGTATGTAATCTTTTGCTCTTATTAGTACATGCCTGGCCGGGACGGTAATGAGCCAGTTGTCTAAGTATGGAAACACAAAGTCAGCACTCCAGGAACCACAAACTTAGCAACACAAGTAAATCCTTGCAGTAAATGCCCGCAAAACACTTTGGGACTGGTAAAAACACTTTTTATTAAACCAAAATAACAGATAGATACGCGCTTTCATCAAGAACCTTCTCAACTTCATCAGATAAGAGCAAATCCAGAAAACACTCAAGTATTTTCACACTTAAGAGTGTTTTCTGGATTTGCTCTTATCTGATGAAGCTGAGAAGGTTCTTGACAAAAGTGCTTCACTTAAGAGTGTTTTCTGGATTTCTGGATGAATTTGAAATAGACTGAAGGGTAGCCAAATGAGAGGCCACAGAAGACTGAGCCTCAGCAGTAGTGATCCTGAAAGAGATTTGGAAACTTCCATGATTAAGTCACTTTGTAGTCTGGTAAAGTGTGCCAAATAGTTCAGCGACCTAAAGGGAAAGGCTGCTGAAGCAAACACATGCTTCCCAAATCTTTCCATTGCCCTAGACTCCCTGTTAGGGGGATGGAGAGAGGAACTTTGCTCAGCAAGTTCCTTCTTGGTGGCCGCTGCCATGACCATAGCATCCAAGGGGACCCCCTTACTCCAGAATTCCTTCTTGATAGGTGGAGCCATAATCTGATCTAGCCTCTTAGGGATTGGCTCAACTGAATCAGGTTCCTTCCACACCCACTTAGAGAACAAATCAATGAGCTCATCGGTGGGTGGAGTAACCCAAGAGGTAGATGGGCAAGCTCCAAAGGCTTCCAGAAATACTAATTCTCTGGTGAAGGATCTCAAGAATGTCTCCAAATGAGACATCTTCCAGAGTGTCCTCAGGGAGTCCAAGTGCCTCCTCTTACACCTCCTCTTCCTAGGGACATCCTCAATGGGATGTTCTGGTGAAGTATTGGAAGAGATTGTAAAACCCTGCTGGGTGGTCTGGGACCTTGAGCTGGCTGTCCCAGTAGATTAGAATGATGTGGCTCTAAGCAAAGAGACATCTGGCAACTAGATGGGAGATCTGAGGGGTTGGATCCATTCATCCTGCCAGAGCAGAAAACATTCGCTTCACTACCTCGAAGGCAAATCACTCCTGGGAGAAGGAAGAAAATGGATCTGAGAAGGCAAGCTTCTGGAACATTGTTTCTCTCTGCCCTAAGAGCAATCTCCTCTTGGAGAAAGTTGGAGCTGAGATATCCAATGCCACAAGGCTCCGAGGGGAAGACACCAATCTGAAAATTTCAGAGTTGACTTTAACGCCTCAGAACAGACAAGTCCACTTCGGCTCCGAGAATCATCCAAATCCATAGACGTAGGACCCGGTACACTCAGAGAAAGCTTTGGAGCCAAAGATAACAGTATCTTTGGATCCAAGCCAGATGGACCTGGAAGGTTCAGATCCAGGGACTCTGAAATAACTAGTCAGATCAGAGAAGGAGCAGCTAAAGGTGGTGTTGGTAGATGGATGAATTTGCTGACCCGAGGGGGTAGAAGCTAGAAGATCACCCATCTGTATCTACACTGAGAAGAATCTCCTCATCATTCTGTCCACGTCTTCTTTGGTCAAACTTCTGGAAAAATGAGATGAGACCAAGGATGGTGAAAAAAAACAGCGTCTCTCCAAAAAAGTTTGGGGAACCCTGGAAGCTACAGGGTAAAATGGTGGTGATTATCTTGTCCTAGGTAGCATCTTCAGATCCAAGGAGCTTGGAGCTGTAGATTTTTTGGTTGGATCCAAAGGATACTGGATTGGAAGTGGCTTCAGATCTGCTTATCTTTTTTCTAGGCAGCTCAGAAGATGGAGTCAATGAAGCAGAACGTCTCAGAGACTTATTCAAAGACTCCACAGATATAGTCTTAGGGGATTTAGCCCCAGAAATGGATTTACCAGAGGATGAAGGAAGCAACCTTTTAATATCAATTTATTCTTTCTGTCTGGTACAACTCTAAGGTTGAAGATTTGCATAGCAAACTATCTTCTTGGAGATGGTCCAGCCCCAAACGATAAACACACAAAGCATGGGCATCGGAAAGGGGTAATTTGTGGCCACACTTTGCGTACTTTTTAAAACAGGAACGCCCTTAATTAGACATACCGTCAACAAAGAGAAAGGGGAAAATTTATTTTTTTGTTTAAGATGATGTGACACAGAGAATAAAGGAAAAGGATACTACCAGCAATGGTATCAAAGACTACACTAAGAAGCATTAAATAGCAAAAATGGAAGAATAGTTCTCAACAATGGCAGTAAAGTGTTACACTAAGGGTAAAAGGTAAAAGAGCAATACAAAAATAAGATTTAAGAAAGAAAAACAATGCAATAAAACACTTACTCTTAGAGTCTCGAGAGCTCAGGCTGACCACATCTTTTTATGAAAAGCAGCAAACGAGATCTGAGGTATGTTAGGGACTGGTGTATTATGGGTAAGGGAGGAGCTTGAGAGCTTTTTGGTGCCCATGAGCTAAGGTAACAGCCAAGTCGGACCTGAGAATCAGATTAGAACCCAACAGTTGAAGAAAGAATGACAACTGACAACATCAGATCAAAAGATAATACAAAACTGAGAAACTGGAAGCTCTTGTTTATGAGTATGAATAGTAAGACACAAGCAGTGAAATGTTTTTGTCCCTTTCATTTTATATATGGATCAGGGATACTTTTATTAACCAGAGGAGAAGTTGTGGGCAATAATTTATTAAGAAATAAAGGGATATATCTGGGTGGGAAAAGGAAAGAGATAAGCTGATCCTTCCCAACAGAACAAATTAGTTTAGGATTACCTGATTTGAAGGGATATTTTCGAGCTGCACATTTAAGGCTTATATACATAACACAAATAGAAGGTTATAATTCAAAATGGAAAGAGATAATGATAAAGCAGGGGGGAGTTCAAGAAAGAGAGAGAGAGAGTGGGATGTTGGATGCAAATCCTGAAGGAGAATAAGAGCAACTATACAGACAAATGTATGGTTAGGGTCCTAATGGAGAGATGAAACGTCAGCAAGCAAAGGAGAGTAGTAGTGCTGAAACTGAATTCATCCTCAAGTCTTGATGAGTACCTTCATGAGGTAGACCCTGTTTTTTACAAAATCTCACCAAGGCAACACTAATACATAGACTGTATTTATATAGCATATATCATAGACAGGAAGTACAGGAGAGTATACAGAGGAAGAGGCTGGCGAAGAAGAAGTGGGATTGTCAAAGAGATGAAGAAAGTAGACATGAGTATAAGGAGATGAGGCGCATGGCAAAGAGAGAGGTGGCGAAGGCTAAGGATAAGGCATATGGAGAGTTGTATGAGAGATTGGACACTAAAGAGGGATAAAAGGACCTGTACCAATTGGCTAGACAGAAGGACAGAGCTGGGAAAGATGTGCAGCAGGTAAGGATAATAAAGGATAGTGAGGGAAACGTACTCACAAGTGAGGAGAGTGTGTTGAGTAGATGGAAAGAGTACTTTGAAGGGCTGATGAATGAAGAGAATGAGAGAGAGAGAGAAGGTTGGATGATGTGGGGATAGTGAATCAGGAAGTGAAACAGATTAGCAAGGAGGAAGTAAGGACAGCTACGAAGAGGATGAAGAATGGAAAGGCTGTTGGCCCAGATGACATACCAGTGGAAGCATGGAGGTGCTTAGGAGAAATGGCAGTGGAATTTTTAACCAGATTGTTTAATAACATTTTGGAAAATCAGAGGATGCCTGAGGAGTGGAGAAAAAGTGTTTTGGTACCTATCTTTAAGAATAAGGGTGATGTGCAGAACTGCAGTAATTACAGAGGGATAAAATTGATCAGTCACAGCTTGAGGTTATTGGAAAGAGTAATGGAAGCTAGGTTAAGAAGGGAGGTGATGATTAGTGATCAGCAGTATGGTTTCATGCCAGGAAAGAGCACTACAGATGCAATGTTTGCTCTGAGAGTATTGTTGGAGAAATACAGAGAAGGTTAGAAGGAATTGCATTGTGTCTCTGCGGACTTATAGAAAGCATATGACAGGGTGCCTAGAGAGGAGCTGTGGTATTGTATAAGGAAGTCGGGAGTGGCAGAGAAGTATGTAAGAGTGGTACAGGATACGTACGAGGGTAGTGTGACATTGGTGAGGACTGTGGTGGGAGTGACAGATACGTTTAAGGTGGAGGTGGGATTACATCAAGGATCAGCTCTGAGCCCTTTCTTATTTGCAGTGGTGATGGACAGGTTGACAGATGAGATCAGACAGGAGGCCCCGTGGACTATGATGTTTGCAGATGATATTGTGAAATGTAGTGAGAGTAGGGACCAGGATGAGGAGACCCTGGAGAGGTGAAGATATGCTTTACAGAGGAGAGGAATGAAGGTCAGCAGGGCTAAAACAGAATATATGTGTGTAAATGAGAGGGAGGGTAGAGGAATGGTGAGTATGCAGGGAGCAGAGTTGGTAAAGGTGGATGAGTTTATGTACTTGGGATCAACAGTTCAGAGTAATGGTGAGTGTGGAAGAGAGGTGAAGAAGAGAGTACAGGCAGGGTGAAATGGGTGGAGAAGAGTGTCAGGAGTGATGTGTGACAGACTGGTACCAGTAAGAGTGAAAGGGAAGGTCTATAAGAGGGTAGTGAGACCAGCTATGTTATACGGATTGGAGACGGTGGCAATTACAAAAAGGCAGGAATCAGAGCTGGATGTGGCAGAGTTAAAGATGTTAAGATTTGCAATGGGTGTGACTAGGATGGACAGGATTAGGAATCAGTATATTAGAGGGTCAGCTTAGGTTGGACAGTTTGGAGACAAAGCAAGAGAAGCGAGATTGTGTTGGTTTGGACATGTGCTGAGGAGGGATGCTGGATATATTGGAAAAATGATGCTAAGGATGGAGCTGCCAGGTAAAAGGAAAAGAGGAAGGCCTAAGATAAGGTTTATGGATGTGGTAAGAGAGGACATGCAGGCGGTTGGTGTGAATGAGCATGATGCGGAGGACAGGAAGAAATGGAAACAGATGATCCGCTGTGGCGACCCCTAATGGGAACAGCCGAAAGAAGAAGAAGTAGTCAGTCAAAAACAAAAAAAGATAGCTGGGTGCACAAGACCCAGGATAAAAAAGTGCCCAATCCTGGTAGGCGCACTGGTGCCTGGACTGGAAAAAAATGACAGTGTAGAATCCTCAAAATATGGAAACATTCCTACAATGGGCCCAGGCCAGGTCCAGGGGGAGGATCGGCCCCCTGCTGTAGAAGGAAGTAGCAGTTCACAAAAATCACAAAAACTAATAGGCCAAAGAACAGCCATAAAAATTACAGAGTGGACTATTGAGGATAAGAAAGAAATTATGTATTGTTACTATTATGCAAAAATCCCAGAATTTCCAGACACAGGATATACAAAAAGATTAAAAGATAAATTAATGGAAAGAAAAATACTTCCACAGGAAAAACTGTTTGAAGCTTCAAATAAAAGTTTGCGTTCATTAATACAACAGATTTTTGAAAAACAATACATAGACCAAGAAACTTTGATCTGTTTGGAAAAAGAAGCATCTGAGGAAGTGCGAAAATGTAAATAACAAAACCTAGATATTTTTAAAAAGTATAAAAAAGAAATATGGACATGGGAGAAAAAGAGAGATTTGATATGGTGTAATATTTATGCAAAAGAGAAAGCCAAATTAATCAATATAGAGAAGACAGCCTGAAAGACCTTTGAAGAGAAATACAGGCAAAAGCAACCGAATATGTACAATTTCAGAATAAAAAAAAAAAAATCACAAAGATGGAAGGTAGAAAAGAAGATTAGTAAAGCAGAAGTTAAAAATATAGAAGTTGAAGTTATGGAGTGTCTGTGAAGTGAAGGATTTGATGCAGAAGGTCTAACACAGGTTACATCACAGCAGGATGGAGTGAGTCCCCAAAGAAGGGAGAAACAGGAAGATCAGGAAAGATCTGAAGAAGAAATATGGACATGAGAAAAAAAAAAAGAGATGTATTATGGTGTAATATTTATGCAAAGCAGAAAGCAAAACCAACCAATACAAAAAGAGCAGCACCAAAGATATTTGAAGAGAAATACAGGCAAAGGAATCTGGACATGGAAAACTTTACAATACAAAAATAAGGAGACAAAGAGGAAAAGGAGATTAGTAATGGAGAAGCTAAAGAAATAGAAACTGAGGTTATTATGCACCTGCAAAGTGAAGGATTCAGTCTAGAAAATCTAATTCAGAAAGCACCACAACAGGATAGAGTAATGGATATCCAAATTAAGGAGAAATCAGTGGAACAGGAATCAATTGGTCAGGTGCCATATGAAGATTATTTGGAGCCTTCCACAGGAAACCAGTATAAATGTTCAATTGAAGCCAGCCAGCAAGGGAAGGAAAGTACAGTTGTGTACACTTACCATAAATGTAGATGTTCAAGTGTATTCACTGTTGCAGTTATCACATTTGGGTTATCTGCTTGCAGTAGCCCTCAATCGGCCTGATTAACAAAGTCTTGGGTCCTGCATCGGTTGCTGCCTCTTCTTCCATGACGTCAGGTCGTGAGGGGTATAAAACATGCAGCCAATGCCATTACATCATTTTTTTCTTGCCCCAGATGTCAGGTGCCTCCTTAATGGGAAGCAATAAAACATGAATACATATATATATATATATATATATATATATATATATATATATATATATATATATACATATATATATATATATATACAAGGATATACCTCCAATAAAAAAAGCAAATACACCAAAAAGCTTTTAAGAATTGTAAAGGGGAGTAGAGGTATAGCCAAAAAAACATCAGGGGGCTGGAGGGAGGGTAACCAGGACTGCAACAGGGAATACACTCGAACATCTACATTTAAGGTGAGTGTACACAACTGTACTATGTTCATGTTTCACTGCTGCAGTCATCACATTTGGATAGATTCCCAAAGCTAAGGATGGGAGGAGGAATTTGGGTAGCATTAGGACCAGCTATAAGACCCTGCAAGACTGCAGTGGCAAAGCCAGCTCTGGATTTAGAGAAAATTGGCAAATGGTAATAGGTTCATAGGTTCATAGATTAGGCAAATGGTAATGCTTGCTGAAAGTATGTACAGATCTCCAGGTAACAGCTTCTAGGATGTCTGTGGTAGGAACACATCTGAGAAAGGCTGTAGAGGTAGATGCAGCCCTGGTTGAATGGGGTCTGATCCCCTGTGGGATAGGTTTTCCATGGTGCTTATAGCAAAAATGAATGCAATGGCCTATCCATTTAGAAATGGTTTGCTTTGAAATAGCCTTCCCCTCTGCCCCTGCAGCAAATGCCACCAGCAGTTGTTCAGATTTCCTTTGAGGTTCAGTCCTGTCCAAGTAAAATCTAAGTTGTATGTCCACATCTAAGGAGTGCAGAATCCGTTCCCCTTTGTTCTGTGGATTAGGAAAGAAGGTTGGAAAATGAATGGACTGATTAAGAGCCACACTGGATACCTTGGGCATGAAGGAGGGGTTGGTTCTGAGGGACACCTTGTCCACATGAAAGATGATGAAAGGCTCCACTGCCATAAGGGCCTGTAATTCAGATACCCTTCTTGCTGAAGTGATTGCTAAAAGGAAAGCTGTTTTCCAAGAAAGGAATTTTAAATCTGCACTAGCAGCTGGCTTGAAAGGAGGAAGAGTGAGTTTTTCCAATACAAAGTTAAGGTCCCAGGCTGGAGTTGGGGCTCTCCTGGGTGGTCTTAAATTTTTGGCCCCTCTGAGGAACTGCTTGAGCAGCGGATGAGAGAAGAGGGGAAGTTCTGTGTTATAATGAGCTGAAATGGCTGAGGCGTGAATTTTGATGGAGGAAAAAGAAAGGCCCTTGTGAAGCATCTCTGTTAAGCATTGTAAAATCTGAGGTAAGTTGGGCACTCCTGTGCTCATCCCTTGAGATTGGCTCCAGGCACAGAATCTTTTCCATTTTTCAGCATAAGATTTTCTAGTACTAGGCCTCCTTGCCTCTAAAATGATATCCATCACTGGTTTACTGAGAGATGGCAAAGGAGAGATTAGGTAATTAGCCAGGCTGCTAGGTTCAGGGTTTGAAGCTGAGGGTGCAGAATGTGGTTCTCCTGCTGAGACAACAGGGTAGGGGTCTGAGGCACGTGTCATGGGGCCAACAGTGACACATTGCGCAAGAGGGGGTACCAGTGTTAGCATGGCCAGTCTGGTGCAATCAATATCGTCCTTGGTTTGTCCTGTTTGATCTTTAGTAGTACCTTGGAGAAGAGAGGCAGAGGAGGAAAGGCATAAACTGATAGGTTTTTCCAGCTGAAGGACAGAGCATCCACTTTCCAAGCTTGTTTGTGGGGAGTCCTTGTGCAAAATGTATCCAATTGGTAGTTCTGGGTGGAGGCAAACAAGTCTATATCTGGGCTCCCCCATTTGTTTGTCAACATGTTGAAAATCTTTGGTTCCAGTTTCCACTCGTGTGGGTCCATGAGGTTTCTGCTTAGTCTGTCTGCCAGTGTATTTAGTTTTTCTGGCAGGAAGTGAGCTTGTAGATGCACTTAGTAGCTCAAGGCTGTATTCCACAATGCCATGGCGAGCCTGCAGACGGGGTAAGAATGGGTACCCCCCTGCTTGTCTATATACCACATAACAGTGGTGTTGTCTGTTTTTACCATTAATCGTCCTGGAAAAATGAGGTCCTTGAAGGCTGTCAGAGCATTCTGTACAGCTAACATTTCTTTTTGATTGATATGCAGGTGCATTTGACTTGGGTTCCATTTGCCCTGAATGCACTTCCCTGCCAGGTGAGCCCTCCCATGCATAGTCTGATGCGTCTGTTGTTAGGGTTTGGGCGGCAGGGGGTAGAGTGAATGGTAGTCCCTTGTTTTGGTGGCAGGCCTCTGCCCACCAAAGAAACTCTAGGCGTAGGCAAGGTATGATAGGAATCATTGCTTCTAGGTCCTGAGAATGTTGACACCATAGGCTTTTTAGATACCATTGTAGTTTCCTCATATGCAGTCTTGCATATGGAATTAGAAGAATGCAGGAGGCCATGAACCCCAAGGCTTGCAGTATTTGTCTTGCAGATAGCAGGGTTTTCGTGGCCACTAGTTTGAAGTAGGTTGTCAAATGAATTTGTTTCTCTGGCGTGAGGAAAGCCATCTGGGAAGTTGTATTCAAGCTTGCTCCCAGGAATATAATTTGTTGACAGGGTACCAGATGTGATTTCTTTTCATTTATGGTGTACCCGAGACAAGTTAGCACCCTTTGTACAAAGGCCAGATGATTCAAAAGTATGTCCTGGCTTTCTGCCTGAATTAGACAATCATTCAGGTATGGGTATATTTGAATACTTCTTTGCCAGCAAAATGCAATGACTGGAGCTA
Source organism: Protopterus annectens (assembly GCF_019279795.1). Lineage (NCBI taxonomy): Eukaryota > Metazoa > Chordata > Ceratodontiformes > Protopteridae > Protopterus > Protopterus annectens. The sequence continues at coordinate 184,228,910 of NC_056735.1, forward strand.
GGCACTTTGTGAATACCCTGGGCGCAGTAGATAAGCCAAAGGGCAGTGCAGACAACTGATAGTGTGTGTTGCCTGCTTTGAAGCGTAAGTATCTTCTGCAACATTCCCTGATTGAGATGTGCAGGTATGCTTCCTTTAAATCGAGTGTTGCCAAACAGGAATCTTTGCCTAGCTAAGGAATCAACTGGTAAAGAGTCAGCATCTTGAATTTTGGAATCACCAAAAAGGTGTTTAGAGTAGACAGGTCCAGGATAGGACGCCATGAATTATCTTTTCTGGGTACCAGGAAAAGTCTTAGAAATCTTGTCCCTTTTCCTCTTCTGGTACAGTTTGAATAGTCTTTAGGCTTAAAAGAGAGAGTACTTGCTTTTGAGCCTCTGCCCACTGATTTGGGGGTAGATCTGGCCAACTGTTTGGGGTTGGTAACGGGTGGAAGTGAAATCTGTATCCTTCGGACACTATATTTAAAACCCATTTGTCCTGGGTAATGAGCTCCCAGTTTTTTTGCATGTAGGGCAATCTTTCCCCCCAAAGGTGCAGTCAGTTGAGAAGTGCTTGGAAGTTTTAAAATGAAGTCATTGAGACAGTTTACCATAGGGGGGAGTTTTACTACTCCCAGATTTGGAAGAGGGGGCCCCCACTGCTTAGTCCTGTGCATACCCTGGGACTGAAAACTGGGTGTTCTGCTGGATCTGGGCTTGGAGTGAGAAGGCCTGGAAGAGGCAGGAAAGGACCAATTCTTAGAAGGCCAGTGCCTACTAAATCTTGGAGGTTGTATTTGCAAGAAATGTTTAACAGCTTGCATAGATTTAGCTTTTTCCTCCATCTTTTTAAGAACGTCTTCTGCCTTATTGCCAAACAGGCCGTCCTGATTTAAGGGAGCATCCAGTAATTTAGCTTTAACATCATCTGGCAAGGACTGCTTCTTAAGCAAAGCATGCCTTCTAAGTACAAACCCAGTGACAGCAGCCCTGCAAGATGCCTCTAGTGATCAAAACCACATTGCAAAGTACGTTTTCCAACTTGTTCAGCAGAATGCATTCAATCCTCTAAATCCTTATTTTCAGCACAATCAGGAATCAACATCAGTTTCTGTTTAAGCAATCCAATAATATGCTGCTGATACTTTAACATATGAAACTGGCAGTTTAAGGCCCTAATGGCCAAAGTTGCAGAAGTGTATAACCTTCTTACCTCATCTATCCAGTGCCCTGGAGTCTCTATCAGAGGGGGTAGGATTTTTGGCAGTAGTAACTTTAATGCCCTTGGGACCCTGTGAAATGGTCTCAGGATCCGCAGTAGGATTTTTGAAAAGGAACTTGTGAGAGTCAGGAATCATGTAATATCTATCAGGTTTTCTGGGAGCAGGAGGTAAGGAGTCAGGGGCCAAGCTAGATTCTAAAAAGGCATCATCAACAATGTCTAGTACAGGAGGAATAGCTAAAGGCCTGTGCTGAGGCATGAGTAAGAAATACCTAAGCCTCTTTTTAGAATCAGAGAAATCCTGACTTTCCCAACGAAAATGCTCCCTAAGAGTATGCAAGGTTTCACCAAAAGAGAAATCCTCCAGGGAGAAGCAGAGGGAATAGTGTCCTCAGCATCAGAATCCTCATAGGTAGATAAAGGTAAATTCTGGTCATCAGAGGAAACAGAAATTTCAGAATCCTGGTCAGAAGTATCATAAGCAGACTCAGTCCTAGGTAGCTTAGTGGGGGAAGGTTGGCTTCCCCTGATTAAAATAATAAGGTCTTCAGCCATTCTTATCATTTATTTTTTAGGCATAGAGGCCTGACCATGCGGTCTGGGCGTCAGTTTTCTAGGCATGGTTTGAGTTTTAGGCCTTGAAGAAGAAGATGGCGTCAGTTTAATATGCAATTCAGTAGGCCTGAATACACCCTCAGAAGCCGGTGCCTGCACAGCAGCTCCGGACCCATCCAAGGTAGAGACATCCACAGGTTCCACAATAGAAGCATCTCACGGGCATTCCGGACTCTGAATAGGTCTGAGTAGAGGCCTGCAAATCAGAAGTAGTGGGTATCAGGGGCTGCGAAAGCACTTCCATGAGTACCGGTGAACTGGTGACTGGCTTAGGAGAAGCATCGTCATCAGTTTTGGACCTAGGTGGCCTGTCTTTGTCTTTATCTTTGTGTTTTTTTTCGGAATGTCGGAAGTCGGATGGTTTACCGAAGACATATCTGGATAATTGAACCGAGCACCAAAATATTTAGAAGCGAAAATATACCGACTACGGATAGTTCGTGGTTTAAATAAGGTACAAAACTGACAGAGAGGTACGTCGTGCTCAGGGCCTAGGCAAGGAATACAGTACGAATGAAAATCTTTATGAGGTATTTGCTTTCCACAAGAAATGCAATTATTTACTTTTACTGACATTGGTTTGGAGCAAGAAGGTTTCCCCAATGGGGCACTTAGCTTTTAGTTGAAGACTTCGGTTCTGAAACTCGAAAATGAAAATTTCAAGAGTCGGCCAACCGGCACTTGCGAACTGCTTCTGCTTTGGGCACCGCACAGCAGGAAAGACTGGTTTAATAGCGTCTGCTGCATGTTTTATAGCCCTGACGGCATAACGTCATGGAAGAAGAAACAGCAAACGACGCAGGACCCAAGACTTTGTTAATCAGACCGACTGAGGGCTACTGCAAGCAGATAATCCAAATGTGGTGACTGCAACAGTGAAACACGAAGAACATCAGGAAACTGTGGAAGCCCTGATGGAGTCCATGTTGAGGAGTGATAGGCCAGTAAGTTCCCTTATGATAAAGCAATGGATGGCACAGGATGAAATTGAAGAGTATGTGCCACAGGAAGATGCTATAGAACCTTTTATAGAATGTCCACAGGAAGTGGAAAACAAGGGATGTGACCTCAGTTTGGAAGAAAATGAACTAAGAGAAGAGTTCCTTGATTTAATAGGCATAGACAGATATGTCAAGATCAATGAAAGAAATAGACTAAAGAACGTTAATAAAACCCAAAATGTCAGAAGCCTCATGAAACAAATGAGCACATTAATTGGGACTGTTCATAGAGATCCATGCGATATAACAGAAGCAAACAGGATATATTACTGCGCAGCAAAATTAATAACTGATAAAGCTCTACCACAAGAACACAGGATAGTGAGGGAAAGGAAGGCAATAAACTGAATAACATCATGGAAATCGATTAGAGAAAACTGTAAAGCAGTTAAGACAAGAAGTGCCACTGTCACTGTTAGAAGACTATAGAAGAGGGAACAGATCAACAAAAATACCAAGTACATTAGGGAAGGACAAAAATTTACTTCATGTTCTTCTGAAGAATATTCCCTCCACACCCAAACATCGAAGCTGCCAGTGATGTAGAGTTTTGCTGATGCAGACAGCCAATCATCCATAATCAATTAAATGTTTAAATAAGCTTCAGTATGAATCTGAAGGAAAAGAAATCGAGAGAAATACTAAATGCAGAAACACTAAATGTAAATTATAAGTTAAGCCCCTCTCATTAGGTAAAGTCTGCAATATCAAACTGCAACACCAAACCAATCTCTTAAAAATAATATTAAATACTGCACTTTAAAGCAGAATTTACTGCTTCCCTGCACTACTGAAAAGTATAATGCTGCACGAGAAAATACTCTAAATATTAATGCAAACACTGCTTGGATTTAGTACATAAATCAGCGTGTATAAGCAAAATTTTCAACTAAGCAATTAACCTAATATGAAAGTCTAAAATAGTTCTCACATACAGAAAATAAGCTGTAACGCAACATGCTTTTCCTACTGTGTGTGTGTGTGTGTGTGTGTGTGTGTGTGTGTGTGTGTGTGTGTGTGTGTATATGTGTATATATATATATATATATATATATATATATATATATACACACACACACACACACACACATATATATATATCTATATATATATTTATATATGGGATCCGTACAGATCAACGAATGTACTTTCCACCGAATGATTATCGGTGGGGCATATTTATGCCAAAGTGCTTTTCACCGAAAAAGCACTTTCCCGTAAGTATGCCTGTTCTGGAGATCGTACTACAGTGCGGGTAAGGGAAAATTCTCTTTTCCCCACTGTAGTGCGATCTCGGAGTGAGAATATTAAAGTGGGGGGGTGTAGGGGTGCAGGGGGGCTTGCCCCCTGCATAAACATAGATTTTTTTTTCTTTTTTTAACCTACTTTAATGAAAGCGCTTTTTGGTGAAAAGCGCTTTCGTTAAAGTGTGTTTGATGATGGATTCGGGCTTTACACTTTCGTGCAAAAGTCCTAGATCCATATATATATATATATATATATATATATATATATATATATATATATATATATATATATATATATACACACACACACACACACCTCTATATATATATCAAATCATTTATAAGCAACAGCAATTACAAAGTTACAAAAAAGCAACTACAAAGCAACAGTAATTCACAAAAAGCCTAAAACCTCTGTTGTGCCTTAACCTTGAAGGCCATCAAAACAACATCTTGGACTCTCTGTCCTCTCTCTTTCTGGCAATGAACGATCAACTCTTCTTAAAAGTACTCAATTTTATTTGTTCTGCTGCACTTATTGCTGCTTGGTAATAGCCTGATTAAATTGTAGCTGTTATTCTAAGTCTTTTGGTTTAAGCACTTGTGCTTCATACTGGTTGTTTTACATTAAAAAGGTTTGTGGTCTGCACTGTTGAGGCAGGACAGGTAGCTTATATCCTTCTAAGCTGGGAATTGCTGATTGAAAGCACAGTGTCTGCTATTCTAAAAGTGTATTAGTTCTAGTTTAAGCACTTGGGCTTCAGGCCAGTTATTCTACATTAAGAAGGTTTGTGGTCTGCACTCTTGTGGGAGGAGAGGCTGGATTCTGCCCTTCTAACCTGGGAATTTCTGGTCACAGGCTTATTGTGCCTGCTGATTCGAACTGTTTCTTTCTGAAATTGGTGTGCCTTGTTGCTGTAGCATAGGACCAGATTCAGGCCTGCTGAATCTGGCTTTGTTTGTATAACCTGAGCACTGATCCAGGCCATCTTTTTTGGAGAATGTTCCCTTGCACCCTAGTAGCCGGAGTGTGCAGTTAGAACTTGTCTGATTGAAGACTGCTGGGACAGGGCTCAGTTTTGATTTTTTTTCTGGTTAATTGGGTAACTTGTTTAAATCAGATTGTTTGTTTTCTATTGTTTTATATATAAATTGCACTTTATTCATCTGCTTTTACTGTATTTGTGTTTCTTCCTACATTATTACTAGGGGCTTTGACTACAACTCAGAACTGAGATATATAACAATAAGTATCTTTTTATGCACATTTAAAGTGTTTTTTTGATTGCATCTGCTTTATTTTCTGAATATATATATATATATATATATATATATATATATATATATATATATATATATATATATACTTGTTTCTCGCCTTTCTAAGCTAGTATAGTCCAGTTTTCAGGTTAGTGCTGAATTCAGGGTTGTTACAAATCTCTGTGTTTGCCCATACCTTACTTGGATAGAAGGAAGTTTCTCTGTTCACCTGTGAGAGAGGAGAGGTTTGAGCAGCATATCTGTCCCTGGAGGAGTGGTTTCAGCCCAGAAAGTAATAGTTTATTGGCCATTTTGGGCTAATTTCTATCTCTTTCATTTCCCTGCTATAAAAATCACATTTGCCTGGTTTTGCGTGCCGGGCAGCGCCGGTTAGCTAGGGTATAACTATTCCCGGCTCAACAAAGTCTCCTCTTCAATTTTTCCCTTGGAACTAGACAAAATTTCAACTTAAGCACTCAGGCCATTCATTTCTCAGCCCGGCACTTGCTCAAAACTCATAGCAAGTACTTATAAACCCTAGCACTACAGAAGGACAAGGCTCTCTATTCGACCTTACCAGCCATTCAGTAAAACAGTTTACTGTACCTATCCAGGCATGTCCAAAGGGCAATTTCAGGTGTACTCTCCAGTCCAATTGGTGAATCTGGGCATTCTGAGGCAGTGTTACAACTGCCTCATGTACACAGACAACCCTCTCCTCCTACCACCAAACACTAATACATGGGAGAGATGCAATTATACAGCCAAACTGGAGGCTAAGGTCTCTCAACCTAAGACTGGATCAGACAGTCAAGAAGAGAAGGGAAATACTGGCATCACACCACCAGTCTCACATAGACCCATTAAACCAGCACCGGCAAAAAACACATGTAAATACACAAAAACATACTTGGAGGCTCTAAATAAAAATCTGCAAAAGCAACAGAGCCCTCCAAAGCAGACATCCAAGCAACCTCCACCCCCATCACCAGCCATGAAACACATACTTCACAAAACCAGTGTGCCACACAATCACAGCCCTCAAGGCAAAATAACATACCCAACATACTAGTAATAGGTGACTCTATAGTCAGGCACACTGACGTCCCACTCACTAGGCTGAATAAGGGGAAGGTCACTGTTAGCTGGCTGTCGGGTGCCAGGATCCGCCACATAACACAAGCACTCAGGTCACTACAGAACAAGTACCAGTACGACTCTGTCATTGTCCATGTTGGTGTGAATGACCTGAGCCGTACCCCCCCTAGACTACATGAAGAGAGACATGGAAGAGCTCTCTGATCACGTAGCCCAGGCCGGTATGACCTTGACCTTGAGTAGCATCCTGCCCTCACCAAGAATGATACCATGGTATAAAAAAAAAATTATCAATTTCAACAACTGGCTAAGTTTCTGGTGTCATTCAAAGGGGATCCAGTGTCTGTCTGCCTGGGATGACATGCTCGACAAGCCACGCTGCTTCGCTAGAGACGGCTTGCACCAGTCACCCTTAGGCTTTCGAATACTGGCCAAGGCTCTTGCCACCCCCATAGTGCCTTTTTTAGGCAAGGCTCAAAAGACAAACCCACCGCCATAAATAGCACAAGTAACAAAAATCTGAGGGTAATACTACTCAATGCCAGAAGTCTAAACCTCAAAATGCACGCTCTTGAGGCACTCCTCAATATGGAGAAAATCGATATATGTGCAGTAACAGAAACCTAGCTTAAGGCTCCAGAGAACACCCCAGCACTACCAGGCTACAACTCCTACCATACATTTCGGCCACAGAACCTGGACCAAAATACAAAAGGCGGGAGTATCCATATTCATCAAGGATACCCACACCTCCAGGTTAGTGGCACAGCACGATGCTTCAGGGATTATCCACGTGCAACTAACAACGGGCAAAACTGCAATTCAAATTGTAGCTTGCTACAGATCACCCACCATGTTCCAGGACCCCCATTCTGCATTTCTGGAAACACTGGGTAACATAAAGGTCCTACCAAACACCCTAATAGTGGGTGATTTCAACTACCCAAACATTAACTGGAATAACTACTCAAGTACTAACTCCCTTGCCCAACATTTCCTAGAATTTATAAACTCAAATGCCCTGGAACAACTGGTCAACACTCATAGGTTCATAGGTTCATAGGTTGGTACTAGGCTATCATCAGCCCTATACCCTATACAAACTAAGCACAATTCCCTGGCTATTTCTTCCCACAGAGGTGACAACATATTGGACCTGGTCATCACCAACATGGGTGACTGGTGTTCCAGACCAGAGGTCAACCCCTCGCTGGTTAGATCTGACCATAAACAAATCACTTGTATATCCACATTCAGCCCCCACCCCCGGACAAGGAAACCACCGTGAAAAACTTTTCAAAAGGAAACTTCACGTTACTTAAGACGGAGGTGGAAAGTTTCAAAGCCCCCATGCTAAAGGATAACGCTGTCCAAGCTGCAAAATCCTTTACTAATGCATTCTACAGGCACCTACAAGAATGCATGGATCGTGCTATCCCAAGCAAAACCAAGACTCACTCCTATAAGAAAAGGAAACCAGTCTGGTGGACCCCTGCCATAAACAAGCTATAAAACAGGAGGAGGAAACTAGTAGAGAAGAGAGTAAAATCCCAAGAAGGGAAGACATCCCTGATCAGTATCAGCAAAAATCTACGATCCCTCATAAAATCGCCCAAGGTGAGCTTTGGAAGAAAACTTGCCAAGGACTCCAAAGATAACCACAGGCATTCTTTAGCTATGTCAAGAATCTAAGTGGCAATGCTCAGATCTGCTTAGAGTCAGTGCAGAATGGCACAAAATACACTGAACCAACCGATATTGCCAAAATCTTGGCAGACAGGTTCAGTGCAAATTTCACCCCCTCTCACCCCCAAAAGGGCCCATAACCATACCAGAAGAATGTAGAGCATCTAAAATCACAGACACTCAGGTTAAAACAGCCCTCTCCAAAGCCAAACACACAGCATCAATGGTACCAGATGGTGTCCCAGGCTGCGTCCTACACGAGCTCAAAGATGAACTAACCTCTCACCTAAACACACTGTTCAAACTCAGCCTCTCCACAGGCTACGTACCCATAGAGTGATGCACAGCAACGGTTATTCCACTCCACAAAGGTGGAGCCACAACAGACCCCGGGAACTATTGCCCTATAACCCTGACTAGCTTGGTCTGCAAGGCTATGGAGTGCATCATCATGGAACTCGTTAACAGAGACATTGGGAACCTCCAAACACTGGACCCTACCCAATTCGGCTTTGTTAAGGGCAAATCATGCCTCCTAAACCTGGTGGATGTTTTTGAGACAGTTACCAAGGCTATAGACGAGGGAAAGGTGGTACACAGCCTACCTAGACCTAGCTAAGGCCTTCAACACCATTCCCCATTCTGATATTATAGACAAGCTCACCAGCCTGAACATAAACCCCTGTGTCGCAAGATGGGTTGCCAATTGGTTCACGGACAGAACCCACATGGTGAGAGTTGCGGGAGCTAGGTCTGACTCTAAACCGGTTACAAGTGGCATTCCCCAGGGCTCAGATCTAGGACCTCTCCTGTTCGGCATATATTTCTCAGAAGTACAGACAAGCACAGGAGGACTATGGCTGACCAAGTTTGCAGACGACTACAAACTAGGGGCTATAACTGACTCACCGGCTGACACAGACATCCTTCAAAAGGGTCTCACTGAGACGGATACCTGGTGTCAAAATCATGACCTCAAGCTAAATGCCAAAAAGTGCATAGTTATTCCCTTTGGAAATAACAAAGTACCCACAATCTACCACATAAGCGGTTGTCCCCTAAATATGGAAAATGTAATACGGGATCTGGGGACCCAAGTAGATAGTAATCTCTCCTTTGATAATCACATTGCCAAAGTGGTTAGAAAATACTTCTATGTCGCCCACCTAATCACAAAAGGGTTTGCATCCAGATCAAAAGAGGTCATTGTGCCCCTCTACTCATCACTCATCAGACCCATCATAGAGTACAACACCCCATTTGGGATGTACCTTACAAGACACCTGCAACAGCTGGAAAGACCACAGAAGTACCTCACCAAGAGGATCACTGGCCTCAAACAGATGCCCTATGCAGCTCAACTGAAGAAGCTCCAGCTGTACTCGGTTGCATACCGCCTGCTCAGAGGTGAACTCTGCCTGACATACAAGGCCATGTCCAACCCAGAATTGATCAACATGCTCCACCTAAAGAAAACCTTATCCCCTCGAGCCACACACTCCAGGGATCTAAACCTCACCACAACAATAAATAGGATGTGCTGGAGGGATAGATTCCTGTCCCAGAGACTTCCCATGCTTTGGAACAAGATTCCAATCTACATTAGGCAGAGCTCCTCGCTAGCACTCTTCAACAAAAACCATGACGAGTGGATGGGAAACAGAAAGCTTACCCCGGAGATCACTTCAGTGGCTCTGCTGGACAGAGGCTCAGGGAACTAATCTAAGGGGGTGGCGAAAGCCAACACATTCTGGCTAGGCTTATAAATGCATTCGGGCAGATAGCCTACTACCTACCTATGAACAGTGTACAACACCTAAATCTATGCCACTGAATGCAATCTTCTATGAAGGACTCAGAGAAGACTTCTCATAGTTGACAGACACCTCATGGTCTACAACCACAGAACCTTACAAGCCGAGAATGCTACCATTAAATTCTTTAAGGTGGTCTCCAGCAGCCACTCTTGCAAGAAATGAAACCAATGGTGGTCTCCAGCACCATTAATGATATCTTGGCAAACTTTCTTGGCATAAATAAGAAATGAAACAGCAACAACACATGCTGATAATTATGCCAACAGTACTAAAAGGGAACAATAAGTGCAGATCCCAGACAATGATGTGTCAGATGGCATCTATCTATGTAGCTAATGACCTATCTATATATTTATCGATCTTCCAACAAATTCAGGAACCCTGCTGAGTCACAGCTGATGTACCAGACATACTCAATAAAATTAATGAATTCCTGGCTGAGATGGAGGTCTCCAAACTCCTTCAGAAAAAAGAAGAGCTGTGAGTATAAACTCTGGCCATGTTCCAAAGGTGGTACAATCTCTACCACCCATTAGAGAAGTAAATCTGGACTCATTCAAACAGCTTTGCTTCCTGAGCAGTAATCTGTCTGGAAAGACAGAAGAGTTCTTAGATACAGCCATCCATGACTATGAAAATAATCCATTGGTCCTTGTTGATGGCTTATGAAGCTGGGACAAGGTCAGAAAGTACCCCGAGAGCAGCACTTCACCATAATCAGGAAAGTGACTGCTGAGTTGTGTGGTCTGTCAACTTAGCAATTTGCTTTGGACAGCAGGTGTATATCCTTGTTGCATTACAGTGTATCTTCCTCCTGAAAAATTGTACCAGACTGAAATTAAAAAAAAATAATAAATAAATAAAAAAATAGGAAGACCACTGAAAATGGAAAAAACCGGTTTCTTCTTTTTCTTTTGGAAATCCTCCAACATAGTCTAGAAAACTATCACAAAAAATGACTTCTTCATGGAAAGGAGTTTCCAATAAAAGCCTGACTATGGACATCCTTACAGAAGGGCATCTTCAGCCATACTGTCTGGCATAGGCACAAACTAGAACCTCTGTCCTAGTATCCCATCAGCACAGTCAACAAATAAAAATGTTATATGCATGTTTTTATTCATTTATTTATCCTTTGTTGACTGGGTTAGCCCACTAGGGCTAGTGGCCTGTTTTCAGTGGAGACCCAAGGTGGTATTTATACTGACCGGGGAAATCTGGCCAGGAGACCAAGAAAATGCCCCTACTCTTTTAGTACAGAGGACTATAGATCTTCTTTCTGTCAGAAAATGGAGGAGAAGAAACAGGTCATGATAGAAGATAATGTGCTCCAGGGAGATGAGTTTGCAGATAAGACTACAAATGAGTGTATGCAAGATGTAGACTCAAGTGGTGGAGCTATCGGACTGTGGACATGATGGGGCACAAGTGTTCTTCCATGGGTAGAGGCAATGGAAAAGTGTTAACAGGATGAAACAGGATGCCATACTGTAAACGACCATCAGAAAGAAACAGAAAATAATGAAAGCCTGGAAGAAGCTGCAGAAGATAGAGACGTGCTCAGTTCACTATGGACATTCAGGGAATGAAGCAACAAAGCTAGGCATCAGTATTCAAAGACAGAGGAAAACATTTACAAATAAGGATGGCTGAAATAAATATCCTTGCTGTAAGGAAGTAGCAGGTATGATTCTAAATCATTTGAACTATTAAACAGATTTATACTTAAGGTGGAAGAAAACAAGGAACATTTATCCTTGGATGTGTGTGTTTGCACCTGACAGAGACAATGAGGGAAACAGAGAGAAAGTATTGCTACAGTTTAGAGCAGACACATTTTCTAAAGAGGATATTAAATATTTTTCTAATTTATGAAAAGGCATTTTACATTTTGAAAAAGCTTTATAATGAAAGGTAACTACGGAGTGGGACTTGGGAAATCTGGCTGATTGAAGAATTTGTCATGCATTGTGATCACAGATGATGTATGAGGAAATTATTTTTACTATGGTCATTTTTTTTGCAGTGATGAAAATCTTTTAATTAATAAGTGCAGTGATGTGCAGAGCTGTAGTTACTACAGAGGGATTAAATTGATCAGTCACAGAATGAAGTTATGGGAAAGAGTAGTGGAAGCAAGGTTAAGAAGGGACGTGATGATTAGTGATCAGCAGAATGGTTTCATGCCGGGAAAGAGCAGTACAGATGCGATCTTTGCTCTGAGAGTGTTGATGGAGAAGTACAGAGAATGCCAGAAGGAGTTGCATTGCGTTTTTGTAGACTTAGAGAAAGCATATGACAGGGTGCCTAGAGATGAGTTGTGGTTTTGTATGAGGAAGTCAGGAGTGTCAGAGAAGTATGTAAGAGTGGTACAGGATATGTACGAGGGTAGTGTGACAGCAGTGAGGTCTGCAGTGGGAGTGACGGATGCGTTTAAGGTGGAGGTGGGGTTACATCAAGGATTAGCTCTGAGCCCTTTCTTATTTGCAATGGTGATGGACAGGTTGACAGACTAGATCAGACAGGAGTCCCCATGGACTATGATGTTTGCAGATGACATTGTGATCTGTAGTGAGAGTAGGGAACAGGTGGAGGAGACCCTGGAGAGATGGAGATATGCTCTAGAGAGAAGAGGAATGAAGGTCAGCAGGACTAAGACAGAATATGTGTGTGTGAATGAGAGGGAGGATAGAGGAATGGTGAGGATGCAAGGAGTAGAAGTGGCGAAGGTGGATGAGTTTAAATACTTGGGGTCAATAGTTCAGAGTAACGGTGAGTGTGGAAGAGAGGTGAAGAGGAGAGTACAGGCAGGATGGAGTGGGTGGAGAAGAGTGTCAGGAGTGATTTGTGACAGACGAGTACCTGTAAGAGTGAGAGGGAAGGTCTACAAGAGGGTAGTGAGACCAGCTATGTTATATGGGTTGGAGACTGTGACATTGATGAAAAGGCAGGAGTCAGAGCTGGATGTGGCAGAATTAAAGATGTTAAGATTTGCACTGGGTGTGACGAGGATGGACATGATTAGGAATAAGTATATTAGAGGGTCAGCCCATGTTGGAAGGTTTGGAGACAAAGCCAGAGAGGCACGATTACGTTGGTTTGGACATGTGCTGAGGAGGGATGCTGAGTATATTGGGAAAAAGATGCTAAAGATGGAGCTACCAGGTAACAGGAAAAGAGGAAGGCCTAAGATAAGGTTTACGGATGTGGTGAGAGAGGACATGCAGGTGGTTGGTGTGACAGAGCAAGATACAGAGGACAGGAAGAAATGGAAACAGGTGATCTGCTGTGGCGACCCCTAACGGGAACAGCCGAAAGAAGATGATGATGAATAAAAGAATATGAAAACAATGTGAGGAACATGACAAATGAGGTCATACTGCAAAAATTGTAAATTAAAGTGTAGTAGGTGTGTCAAAGAGAGTAGAATTGCCACCTTTTCACATACCCAATGTGTTTATTTTATTGTTTCATACAACATTAAGGTGTTTTAGTTATAAAATATTAGTTTTATGCAACTAATAGAGGTGTCCAAATAGGAATTGTCCTGCGTAAACAGAGATAGGTGATGGCCTAGAAAGAGGGTTGCTGATGGATGGGTTGAGTGAAGGATGGACAAAATAATGATATAGAGAAATTTTGGAAATAAGTTAACAGAGAATATAGACCATAATGAAAATACAGAACTGGAAATAAGTGAGAAAAAGAAGGAAGGAGAAAAGCAGACCAAAGAACATGAAGAAGTGGTGGGTGAAGCAACCTAGGTGGGGGCATGCAAGAAGAGTGCACCTGCATAAGTCCTACTTAACTGCAACAGTAGATGTTCGAATTTCTCACTGCCTCAGTGGCATTTTGAGTCATCTACCACGGTAACCCAGTATTGGCCAGCATTCAAACACTCAGTCCCCCTACCTTTCTCTTCATGTGACAGTTGATTGGCTGAGCATATCCTAAGAGGAAAGCTTTTAGCTGCCACAAGAAGTGAGTGTTCAGACTTTTTCACTTCCACAAAGAAGGAGAGGAAAGTACTAGAAGCTAGAATCATTTAGCAACTGTAAATTTGCAGCCAATCACAATATCATATAAAAAACACATCAAGCAGCAACCATACTAAAAAGGTTGAAACCCAACTCATCTATGCACAACCTGGGAGATAACAGGAGGGTGCTGACACTGAGGCAGTGAATAATTTGAAAATCTACTATTACAGTTAAGTAGGATTTACATAACTGTATTATATTCATCATTCCAACTGACTCTGGGACATTTTGGTTAGATTCCCAATAAGAGGTGGAAGGATAAGGATCCAGGAGTCCCTGGAGAATGGTCGCAGCAAAGCCTGCTTTGGACCTTGAAAAGAAATCAGTTTGTGGTGCTTTGTGAGGGTATGAACAGAAGATCAGGTTGGTGCCTCTAGAATGCTTCTAGAGTCCACTCCTTTGCAATATACCATCGAAGAAGATAAGACCCTAATCAAGTGAGCCTTAATCTTGCCTAAAAAAGGTTAATCATAGTGCAAGTAACAGAAAACAATAGCAGAGGACAACCATCATGCAACAGTTTGCTTACAGACAGGTTGACCTTTCTTAGCCCCCATTTAGTAGACAAACTGCTGTTCAGCATTCCTAAAGGTCTTTGTTCTGTCAAGTTAGTACCCAAGCTGTCTATGTGCATCGAAGGCATGTAGAATCTTTACTTTTTGCATCAGGATAGAACACTGAGAGACTGATGGCTTGATTCAAGGTAAATTCAGAAATAAATTCAGGCGTAAGTTATGGATTAGTGCATAACACAATCCTGTCCTTCTGAAGAATCAGATAGGGTTTGCCAACCATGACAGCTTGCAGCTCAGAGGCTCACATTGCTTATAATAGAGTAATAGGTAAAACAGTCTTCCAAGTAATGAACCATAAATCAGCCTAACAGGCAGTTTCAAAAGGATGTAAGGTCAATATTTCATGAATAAAGTGCAGATCCCAGAGAAGAAGAATTTGCTTTTTTTTTGCGGTGAGAGGGGGGGGGGTCTCACATGCAACACTCCTTTCATAAACTGTTTTACCACAAAAAGAGAGAAATAGGAGGATCCATTGGCAGACAAGCTGAGATGCAGCAAGGTGAACTTTGATAGAAGCATATGACAAACCATCTCTAAGTAGCTCACACAGATATTTCAAAACCAAAGGGGTCAAAACTCTTTCAGGACCTCTGTTACTGGCTAGGCACCATATAGAAAACATCTTTCACTTGTAATCGTAAGATTTTCTAGTTGCAGGTTTTCTTGCCTTGTTAAATACCTGCTGCACGTCTTTATGAAACACGTACCTAAAAGGTATCAAAATAGAATCATCCAGCCTGTCAGCTGCAATTGCACTAAGCTGAGGTGTATCATTCGCCCCTGATGTTTTATGTGCAGATCCAGTCTGAGACAAAGTTATTGCCCTTGGCCAATTCCATTAAAAGGCAGAATCAACTTTGCTTGTGCTGAAAGGAGTTTACTACAATGATATTTGATAATGTTTCTGAATCTTTAGAATACCTTGGGAATCACTGGGAAGGGTACAAATGTGTACAGGAACATTCCCAATCATGGGAATGATACAGTATCTGTATTCCAAGCATGGCTGCAAAGATGTCTTGAACAACATTTTTTTCTGTTGTCTGTTTTGAAAGGAGATGAGCACATCCATTTGAGGTGTTCCTCACATCTGGATCAAGTCCTGGAAGACCTGTAGATGGAGCTTCCACTTATGACCACCTGTCAAGGATCTGCTTAATCTGTCTGAAGCTGTCTTTGGCACTGACAGAATATATGAGGCCTGTAGAGTCAGAAAATGCTGTAGAGCCAGCTTTCAGAATATTACTGAGAACTAGCAAAGAAGGTATGGCCATGTAGCACTTTCCTAGTTCAGGTACCATCAGTAGTGTTGCCTGTGACCACTAGAAGAGGATCCGGAGTCCATAACAGATGAATAACTTTTAAGGTATGAATCATTGGCAACATCTCTTTTATGTTTGTGTTTTGAAGTATCTTGAGGACCCCACATGCCTTGTACTTGAACTCCTATGGACACTGCTCTCCAAGCAAAATCTGAAGAGTCCAGCTGCACTGACTAAATTGAGATCTGAAGAGAGAAGGGGAGTCCTGGATTCAGAGTCACCCCTTCCACCATTACAGATCCTGTTTCACAAATCCCAGTACCAGTGCCTGTAAATCCAAGGGATGAAGGTGCTAGGTCCAACAATTCTTCAAGTACCACTGATTTTTTTCTCACGTGTAGCCTGGCTAATGGTATCATGAGTATCACTGATGCCATAAGGCCTGAAATTTTACAGAAACCTCTTGCTTGGGCCACGTCTACTTAAGAGAAATCCAAGAAAATGCCCTGATAAATCAGAACTTAGTCTTCTGGCTGAAGACCATCTTTTTTTTTTTTTTTTTTTACTGTGTACATCAAACACTCCAGGAAAATAACTTGTTTAGAGGGAATGAGGATGGAATTTTAAAGGTTAGGTTTGATGCCCAGGTGGGGAAGGAGGGATGCAACCTTGTCTAAAGATTCCAAGCGCCTGGATACAGAATCAGCACTAATCAACAAATCATCTAAATAAGAAAAAAATGTGGATGCCTTGGGTGCTGCAATAGGCAACCAATGGGGCCAGACTCTTTGGAAACACATAAGGTGCAGAAGTTAGCCCAAAGAATAACGTTGGCTATCCACCATGGAAAAAAAGAAGTCATGTCTTACCATAATGTTCTATCTCTGTTGTTCATCTTCTTTCATTCATCACCGATGGGTTCAGTTCCAAGCCCTAAGAACTGAGTTGGCCTAATACCAAGCTCGTACCAGCCAAAAACTCTCGAGCTAAGCATCTACCCACAATGCCCTTCTCCCTTTTACTTCATATCGAGTTTGCCCATGTTGTAATAAGTAAAGCAGAGGCCATTTCTGCACAAATGCCCTAAGACACCACTTGGACCCAAAGTATCTGCCAGGAGCCTTTGGCAGGGGAAGGAGGGTGGGAAGTGATGAATGAAAGAAGATGAACAACACAGATGGAACGTTATGGTAAGACATAACTTCTTTATCTGATGTTGTTAATCTTCTTTCTATTCATCACCGATGAGACAGAATTCCCAGCTACCTTGTGATCCTTGGGTGACCCTTATGGAAGAACGTTTCTGGGTACCATTAAGCCGAAGGCAGCTCTCCCTCTGGAGACCACATCCAATTTGTAATGATTGATAGAAGTGTGGGGTTTAATCCAAGTGGCTGCTGCACAAATATCCATAGAAGCTCTGGAATGGAAGGTTACAGATGTTGCCATAGATCTAGTAGAATGGGCTTTAATATTCTTCGGCATAGGTTATTTTGCAACTGAATAAATGAAACGTATGCAGTCCCTTAACCATTTAGATAAAGTGACCTTGGAGATAGAATTTCCCATTCTAGGCCCAGAAAAGGAAATGAAAAGTTGGTCAGATTTATGAATTGCTTTAGTCCTGGCTAAATAAAATCACAATTGTCTGTGCACATCCAAGGAATGCAGGCAGTATTCCCCTTTATTAGGAAATTTTAGGAAAAATACTGGTAAGTCAATAGTGTGATTGATGGAAAACTCAGAAACAACTTTGGGGAGGAAGAATGGGTTTGTCCAGAGTGATACTCTGTCCTTGTGGAAAATTAGAGAGGGTCTTTTGGTGCATAAAGCCTGAAGCTCAGAAATTCGTCTGGCTGAAGTGATGGCTACCAAGAAGAGGGATTTCCACGACAAGAATATGAGATCACATTTTGCTGCGGGCTCAAAAGGAGGTTGAGTCAAAGACTGGAGAATCAACGTGAGGTTCCATGGCTCTATAGGCTGTCTGACTGGAGGCCTAACATGAGAAACTCCTTTGAGAAAGGTTTTACATAAATGCAGTGAAATTAGGGAAGTACCATCCAATCCATTATGATAGTCTGAAATAGCCGCTAGGTGTACTCTTATGGTAGAGGCTGTGGCTCCATCTTTGAAAAACGTAGACAGGTATTGTAAAACCACTGTGACTGGAGCTAAATATGGATTTAGCATCTTTTCGTTAGACCAAATAGAGAATCTTTTCCATTTGTCCAGATATAGTCTTCTGGTGGATGGTTTACGAGAGGCCAGAATAATGTCACGAATAGGTGAGGTGAGAGCATCCTGCCCGATGTCTAAAGAAAGTGAAGAAACCAAGCTGTCAGCTTTAGACTGGACAGTTTCGGATGACTCTGCCCTTGGGGGTGAGAAATTAAGTGTGGACGGGCATCTAGAATCCACGGTCGACATTAACAGTTGAGGCCGAAGGAAGGGGACCCAAATTTGTCGAGGCCAAAAGGGTCACTTTGTATCTCAACCAAACAGCTTTCTTTATGAATTGGGGTCTCAGAGGAATGGGGGGATAGGCATACAGTAGTCCTGTGGGCCAATCGAGGATCACAGCATCCCTCGGGGACTCCCACTATTGGGGAAATAGGGGAAAATAGCTGCTGCATTTGTTGTTTGATGGTGAAACGAATAGGTCACAGCAATGCTGGCCCCACCGGCTGAAGATTTCTGCCACTACTTCGGGATTAAGAGACCACTCGTGAGGCAAGAGGATACATCTGCTCAACTTGTCTGCAATCATGATGGAAATTGTCAGGATATGCGGTGCTATCAGAAAGTGGTTGGAAGCTATCACCCACTGCCAAATTCTCATGGCCTCTCGACACAGGAGATAGGACTTGGTTCCTCCTTGCTTGTTGATATACCAGACTACTGACATGTTGTCTGACTGAACTCCAATCGTTCCAGAAGGAAGAACAGGTGGGAATGCTTGCAACACTAACAGCACCATTCTCAGTTCTAGAACGTTGATATGCAAATGTTGGCCTCCAACGTGAACCATGTGCCTTGGTCTGTCTTTCCCTGGAAATGGCTCACCCACCCTATACATCCGTGGTCACAATGGCTTTGGGTTGAGGGGTTTGGAAAGGACAGCTCCAAAATTCTGTGTCTGGCCTCATCGAACAAAGAAGGTCCTGTTTGCAAGAATTGGTTATCTGAATCCGAAAGCATAGAGGATGCTAATTTGGAAACCAATGAGAGAGAAGAAGCCACTGAAGTATTCGCATGTGCAGTTTCGCAAGAGGGACTATTGGTATGGAAGCTGCCATGGATCCTAGAACCTGAAGAACCTCTCTCAGTGAGACTTTGTTTTGACAGAGTATCACCCGGAGCTGAAGCCTCAATCTCTGAAGTTTGTGAGCTGGGAGCGACACCAGACAAGAGCGGGTGTCAAAGACTGCTCTGATAAATTCTATTGTCTGGGCCAGGGCCAGATTTTATTCCTCTCAGTTTATAGTTATCCTGAAAAATTTTGCCAGTGTAAGGGTGTAATGCAGGGCTGTTACCAATCATCCAAATATGGAAACACACGGAATCCTTGTAGTCTCAAGTGAGCTGTAACCACTGCCATGCACTTTGTGAACACTCTGGTGGCTGTACAGAGTAATGTAGAGAGTCTAAACAGCAGGGCATGAAACTGGTAATGATAATCTCCCAGCTGGAAGTGAAGGAGACTCCTGGAGCGTTTGTCCAATTTGATGTGGTAATACGTATCCTGGAGATCTATCGAGCACATCCAATCGCCTTTCCTTAGAAAAGGGACAATGGACTGAACTGTGACCATCCGGAATTTAATTTGGGCAACAGATTTGTTTAAATTGCTGAGATCCAGAATGGGTCTCCAGTTTCCTGTCTTTTTTGGCACCAAAAAGAATCTTGAGTAAAATCCGGATCCGCATTGGTCTGGTGGGACTAATTGGATGACTTTTTTTGATACAACTTGTTTATTTCTGCAGCTGCTTCTTCCCTTTGACTGGGTGGAATGTCGGGAGGTTTTGATGGAAGCTTTGGATAAGTGATGAGAGGAATAGTGTAGCCTCTGGTTATGATCTTCTGCACCCAACGATCGGTGGTTACTGAATGCCAGCCAACTTGGTGCAGAGAGAAACGATCCCCCGACTGCTTCCAGAGGAAAGCAACAAGGCCTCTCTTCAGGAGCGCTGATAATGCTGCCCAGAGAAAAAATCTCTGGGTCCCTGATTACGCGAACCCCCTCTGCCTCTGTAGGGGCATCGTCCAGAATTGTTATCCCCTCTGCCCCTGGGGGTATCATCACCACACGTGACACAGAAAGGACCATGAGATTTTTTATGCCACATTTTGCAACTCCTCTGATTCCTGGAAAAGGAAAGTTGAGGGTTGGAAAAACATAGACCTATGGCAGACAGGGTCTTACTGTCCTCCTCACGTCTGGCCAGAGTGTCCTTCACCTTGGGGCCAAACAGGGAAGATGATTAAATGGGAGCATTCAGGAAGGAAGACTTGAAAGGGTCCGTGAGGTCACAAAGGCGCATCCAGGCATGGTGTCTCATAACTATGCTTGAACCAGCAGCTCTAGCCGCCCCATCGGTTGCGTAGAAGAGCAACCCCATGGACGAATTGGAGATCGATTCCAGGGTTGCGAGCTGCGAAGCAACTTTATCCCTTGCCTCGTCAGACACCTGCCCTGTGAGTGTTCCAGACAGTTCAGAGATCAAGTCTTTTTGGAGCCTCGTAAAATGTGCCAAGTAGTTCAGAGACCATATGGCGAAGGTCGCTGAAGCAAAGACTCACTTCCCCAATCTGTCCACGGCCCAGGACTTTCTGTTGGGTGGGTGGACAGTCAGACTCTCCTCAGCGAGATCCTTTTTCATGGCCACTGCCACCACCATAGTATTCACTGGTAAACCTCTGGACCAATGCGGGTTTTCCTCAGGTGGAGAAAGAATCTTGTCAGGTCCCTGAGGGATCACCTCAACAGAATCAGGGTTTTTGCGAGCGTGCTGCACCACGAGCTGAACTAGCTCGTCTGCAGGCAGGGTCACCCAAGAGGTAGATGGCCAGGGACGGAAAACCTGCAGAAACACGGACTCCTCAGAAGAAGGATTAGTGGGCTCCCAATCACCCCTCTGTTTCAACATTTCAAGGATGTCCCCAAAGGAGACATCATCAGGGGGTGACCGTGGGGACCCTTCACCGTCATCAAAATCTGTGTCCTCTGTTAAAGACTCCTCTGGTGAGTCTACGTGCTTCGTCTTGCATGATGTCTTCTGTGGGGGCTCCTCATTGGGGACTTCTGAGGAGGACTCAGAAGAGAAGGCACCCTGCAACAGGGGATCCTGCGGCTTTTCTGCCCGGTGTCCCGGGGAGGTAGCCTGTGACAGCTGTAGCTCAGGGAGAGAGGTCTGGGATTCTGACGTTGGCAGAATGCTACCAGAAGCAAGGGCCCTCTCCATAGCACAGAAAGCAGGTCCGCCCAAAGAGGGATGGGAGCCCGGAACCAAGAAGGACAACCTAGGAACTGGGGTCACACCCCACTCCATCGAACCTGCTCCAGAGGATGGAGCCTCAAGCGGGATCGGTGCAGACAGGGCTCCTGGCACAGAGGACAGAGCCGAAGAAACACTCTGAACTGTGCCACAAACCCAGGAGCCTGTAGCCCAATCACCGGGTTGAGGAAGGACCGGTTTAATGGGAACCGAAGACCAAAGGGACGGTCCTGGAGCCCCAGTGAGGTCCACTACAAGTGCCGAGATGGGGGGGGGTTCTGAAAATGACAGAGCAAAAGGCTTTGGAACCAGTATGATCAAAGGAGGAGAACAGGATGGAGTCAGTTGGAGAAATCAACCCATGTCCCACAGGGGGATGGGGCTGGAAGGAATGGGTATCCCCCTGGCTGTCAACAGCTGGTCCACAAGATGAACCACATCAAGTTCTGAAAGGCTCCTGGTGGATTTAGTGGATACTCCTGACGGGGAGTCAAGTCGCTCTAGGAATGGACTGTACACCTGCCTTAGAAATGGGTCTACGGATGGAAAGTATCGGGTCCGTGGTGTTGAGTCTGCCAGCACTGATGTCTCAAGTTTGGAGACCGGAAGTAATGGAGTGAACATCATAGTGATCGGAACCATAAAAGGGCTCGGTGCCGAAGGAGCACTCAGAGCCGCCATGGAAGGTTCAGTCATACTTACAGAGATAGGCAAAGAAGGCGTGCAGTGTGTCGAAGCGGCACTCAGTGCCAAGGTCGTAGCAGTCGTAAGGTCGATAGTCAGTGCTGGAGACAGTATCAGAGCCGAAGCTGGCGCAGATATAGTAAAGGTCATAGCTGTGGCAGACGAGGTCAGTGCTGACGAGGCAGACTTATGCTCCGAAGATAGTTTAGGCACTTTAGATTTCACAGATTTGCCCTGGTCACCAGATGGTGAAGAGGGAACTGAATGGGACCTTTTCTTGTCCTTAGTAGGAGGGGGTGAGACCTCCGTCGCAGAAAGGGCCTCTGAAAAAGGCGACTTAAGTAGGCCTTTAAGGATCAACTTATTCTTGCGCTCATTCAAAGTGGCTGACTGAAACTTTGGCAAATCACACAGGGAGGTTGCACCAAAAGATGGGTCACCCCCAAACAATAAACACAATTGCCATGACAGTCACTATTTGGAAGTTTACCCTTACAAGAAGCACAATGTTTGAAACCCGATGTGCCCTTCTTATCAGACATCATAAAAATTTACACACACAACAACCAAGGTAGAACACTACAGGAAAATTTTACTCTCTGCTATTTCTAAATACACAAAACCTAAGAAATATGTTAAAAAACATCCAACCATTCAGTTAAAAGGGAAAGAGAAAATAAAATACCAACAATGGTATTCAGGGAATACCGCTAGGGTAGACAGAGAATGCCGTACCACCAATGGTACTTAAACGTTTACCAAATGGGTAGAAGCAGGAGTGAAAGCAGTAAATATAACTGTACAAATATACAATTATCAATATATACCACAAAGGAGTGGAAAGGTGGCAAAAAATCCTTAGAAATATCAAAACATTTTCTACATAGCTGAAAGCTCAGCTGAAACGCAGCTTTATGTCTATGCGGCAAATGAAATCTGGGGTAACAGGGAGAAGGGCATTGTGGGTAGAAGCTTAGCTTGAGAGTTTTTGGCTGGTGCGAGCTTGGTATTAGGCTGACTCAGTTCCGAGGGCTTGGAACCGAATCCATCCGTGATGAATGGAAAGAAAATTAACAACATCAGATTAATGGTTTATGCCTAATTCCATGAGTTTATTTACAGTGCCCAAGTAGGGTATTATATCAAATTCCTTAACCAGGTCAAGAAAGGCAGTATGAAATGTTTTGATGCCACCCATTGCCTTGGTGAACTTTTCAAAGTCGTCCACCAGGTTGAGTAGGCATGATCTGCCCTTGAAGAAGCCAAACTGGGTTGGATCCAGTGTCTGAAGGTTTCCGAAGTAATTAATCATATCCATGATAATTCTTTCTATGGCTTTGCATATGAGGCTAGTAGACTGTAGTTCCCAGGATGCGTTGATAGATGACCCTTGTGCAAAGGGAAAACAGTTGCTGTTTTCCATTCACGTGGCACAAACCCTCTCTGGAGGCTTTGGTTAAATAGTGACTACAGTGGTACTGATAGGTCATGTTTCAGGCTATTTACAAGGCTTCCTGGGACATTATCAGGGCCTTAGACAGCGCACCTAGTATCTGCTCCTTAGTGATAGTTGGGAGGGTTATGTTTGATGGTATTTCTTGGGGAAAGGCCAGGGAGAGAAGCGGTTAAATCTGGAAACGAATTAGTCAGCCAGCAGATCTGTGACATCATCGGGCTCTGTGCATATGGCTCCATTTGCTACCAGATCTGCGAACTGTTGTCTAATGCCTTTGAGGTTTTGTACCTAGCTAAAGAAAGCCTTGTGGTTGTCCTTGACCTAGGAGGCTATCTTTTGTAGACTTAATCTGCCTTCTTAGTTGCTTGTTTAGTCAATTGAGAGACTTTACCCTGCTGGGTATTACATTTTCTAATTTTAGCTATGACTTTTTTCCTTTTCTTGTGCAACCTTTTTATGTTTGGATTCCATCAGGATGGTTGGTTTTCTGAGTTTGTTCTGGGCTTGTTTCTGGAAGTCACAGTTGTCTCTGTCCATCTGTTAACATGACTGCACAGGGTTTCTGTGTACAAGTCTACACAGGCAGTTGTATTCTCTTGGTTTAGAGAGGCTTGAAGGTTTGTCAGGTAATCGCTTAATAATTAGTTTGCCTTACAATAGTTCCTAACTTTTAATGGGTTTGCTGGAATCACAGCACTGATTTTTATTTTGACAGAGACAACTTTGTGGTCTGACCTTACCAGAGAGAACACTAAAGTGGGGGAGGTTGCAGCATTCTCCCATATTTGTGAGGACCAGATCCAGTATGCTTGCACCCCCTAGTGGGCATATGGACCATCTAAGCCAGGATATTTATGTTTACAAAGTCCAGGAATCTCTTAGCCTGCAAGTTGATGTTGCGTAGGATTCCTAGTTTAGAGAGGGGTAGTTAAAGTTGCCTATGAAAATGATATTGGGTTGAATGGTACATGTGTCCAGTAAGTCTAAGCATGAACTATGTTTTTTTGGGACTCTACGTACGGTACTTTGGACATGGAGAAGCTCAAAAGTACAGTTGTGTACACTTACCAAAAATGTAGATGTTCAATTGTATTCACTGTTGCAGTCATTACATTTGCTAACCAGGACTGCAACAGTGAATACACTCGAACATCTACATTTATGGTAAGTGTACACAACTGTGCTATGTTCTTCGTGTTTCACTGCTGCAGTCATTACATTTGGGGTTATCAGCTTGCGGGTAGCCCTCAGTCGGCCTGATTAAGAAAGTCTTGGGTCCTTCGTCGGTTGCTGTCCCTTCTTCCATGACATCAGGTCGTCAGGGGTATAAAGCATGCAGCCGACGCAATTACATCAGTTTGTGTTGCCCCAGATGTCAGGTGGCCCCCTAATGGGAAGCAGCTAAATATAAAAGTACAATGATATACCTCCAACAAAAAATCAAATACACCAAAAAGGCTTTTAAGCATGGTAAAGGAAAGCAGAGGTATAGCCAAAAGAAGTTAAGGGGCTGGAGGGAGGGTAACCAGGATTGCAACAGTGAATACACTCGAACATCTACATTTATGGTAAGTGTACACAACTGTACTATGTTCTTCGTGTTTCACTGTTGCAGTCATCACATTTGGGTAGATTCCCAAAGCTATGGTTGGAAGGAGGAATTTAGATAGCATTAGGACCAGCTATAAGGCACTGTAAGACTGCAGTGGCAAAGCCAGCACTGGGTTTAGAGAAAATTGTCAAATGATAATGCTTGGTGAAAGTATGTAAAGAACTCCAGGTAGCAGCTTCTAGGATGTCCCTGGTAGGGACGCCTCTGAGAAAGGCAGTAGAGGTAGATGCAGCCCTGGTGGAGTGGGGTCTGATCCCCTGGAGGATAGGTTTTCCATGGTGCTTATAGCAGAAATTAATGCAGTGGCCTATCCATTTAGAAATGGTTTGCTTTGAAATAGCCTTCCCTTCTGCCCCTGCAGCAAATGCCACCAGCAGTTGTTCAGATTTCCTTTGAGGGTTTAGTCCTGTCCAAGTAGAATCTAAGTTGTCTGTGCACATCTAAGGAATGCAGTATCCATTCCCCTTTGTTCTGTGGATTGGGAAAGAAGGTTGGCAAATGAATGGACTGATTAAGAGCCATACTGGATACCACCTTGGGCATGAAGGATGGATTGGTTCTGAGGGACACCCTGTCCGCATGAAAGATGACGAAAGGCTCCACTGCCATAAGGGCCTGTAATTCAGATACCCTTCTAACTGAAGTGATTGCTAAAAGGAAAGCTGTTTTCCAAGAAAGAAATTTGAAGTCTGCATAAGCAGCTGGCTCGAAAGGAGGTAAAGTGAGTTTCTCCAAAACAACGTTAAGGTCCCAGGCTGGGGTTGGAGCTCTCCTGAGTGGTCTCAAATTTCTGGCCCCTCTGAGGGACTGCTTGAGCAGTGGATGAGAGAAGAGGGGCGGTTCTGTGTTATAATGAGCTGAAATGGCTGAGGCATGGATTTTAATGGAGGAAAAAGACAGGCCCTTGTGAAGCATCTTAGTTAAGTATTGTAAAATCTGAGGTAAAGTGGGCGCTGCTGTGCTCATCCCTTGAGATTGGTTCCAGGCACAGAATATTTTCCATTTTTCAGCATAAGATTTTCTAGTACTAGGCCTCCTTGCCACTAAAATGATATCCATCACAGGTTTACTGAGGGATGGTAAAGGAGAGATTATGTAATTAGCCAGGCTGCAAGGTTCAGTGTTAGAAGCTGAGGGTGCAGAATTTGGTTCTCCTGCTGAGACAACAGGGAAGGAGTCTGAGGCAGGTGCCATGGGGATAACCATGACACACTACACTGGAGGGGGTACCAGTGTTGGCGCGGCCAGTCTGGAGCAATCAAAATCATCCTTGGTTTGTCCTGTTTGAGTCTTAGTAGTACTTTGGAGAGCAGAGGCAGAGGGGGGAAGGCATAGACTGATAGGTTTTTCCAGCTGAAGGACAGAGCATCCACTTTCCAGGCTTGTTTGCGGGGAGTCCTTGTGCAAAATTTGTCCAATTGGTAGTTCTGGGGAGGGGCAAAAAGGTCTATATCTGGGCTCCCCCATTTGCTTGTCAACATGTTGAAAATTCTTGGTTCCAGCTTCCACTCGTGTGGGTCCATGAGGTTTCTGCTTAGTCCGTCTGCCAGTGTATTTAATTTTCCTGGCAGGAATTGACCTTGTAGGTGCACTTGATAGCTCAAGGCTGTGTTCCAGTCTGCAGAGGGGGTAAGAATGTGTACCCCCACCCGCTTGTTTATGTAACACATAACAGTGGTGTTGTCCGTCTTTACCATTAGTTGTCCTGGAAGAATGTGGTCCTTGAAGGCTGTCAGAGCATTCTGTACAGCTAACATTTCTTTTTGATTGATATGCAGGTGCATTTGACTTGGGTTCCATTTGCCCTGAATGAACTTCCCTGCCAGATGAGCCCCCCATGCATAGTCTGATGCATCTGTTGTTAGAGTTTGGGCAGCAGGGGGTGGTGTGAAAGGTAGTCCCTTGTTTTGGTGATAGGCCTCTGCCCACCAAAGGAACTCTAGGCGTAGGCAAGGTATGATAGGAATCATTGCTTCTAGATCCTGAAAATGTTGACACCATAGGCTTTTTAGATACCACAGTAGTTTCCTCATATGCAGTCTTGCATATGGAATTAGAAGAATGCAAGAGGCCATGAACCCCAAGGCTTGCAGTATTTGTCTTGCAGATAGCAGGGTTTTTGTGGCCACTTGTTTGAAGTAGGTTGTCAAATGAATTTGTTTCTCTGGCGTGAGGTAAGCCATCTGGGAAGTTGTATTCAAGCTTGCTCCCAGGAATATAATTTGTTGACAGGGTACCAGGTGTGATTTCTTTTTGTTTATGGTGTACCCCAGACAAGTTAGAACCCTTTGTACAAAGGCCAGATGATTCAAAAGTATGTCCTGGCTTTCTGCCTGAATTAGACAATCATCCAGGTATGGGTATATTTGAATATTTCTTTGCCTACAAAAAGCAATAACTGGAGCTAGGCAATTTGTGAATACCCTGGGCACAGTAGATCAGCCAAAGGGCAGTGCAGAGAACTGATAGTGCGTATACCCTGCTTTGAAGCGTAGGTATCTTCTGCAAGATTCCCTGATTGGGATATGCAGGTATGCTTCTTTTAAATCTAGAGTTGCCAACCAGGCATCTTTGCCTAGCATAGGAAGTAATTGGCGAAGAGTCAGCATTTTGAATTTTGTTATCTCCAAAAAGGTGTTTAGAGTAGACAGGTCCAGGATAGGGTGCCATGAACTGTCTTTTCTGGGTACCAGGAAAAGTCTCGAGTAGAAACCTTGTCCCTTTTCCTCTTCTGGTACCAGGTGAATAGCCCCCATGCTTAAGAGAGAAAGTACTTGTTTTTGGACCTCTGCCCACTGATTTGGGGGTAGGTCCAGCCACCCGCTTGGTGTTGGCAACGTGTGGAAGTGAAATCTGTATCCCTGGGACACTATATTTAAAACCCATTTGTCCTGGGTAATGAGTTCCCAATTCTTTGCATGAAGAGCAATCCTTCCCCCCAAAGGGGCAATCAGTTGATAAGTGCTTGGAAATTTTAAAAGGAAGTCATTGAGACAGTTTACCATACGGAGGAGTCTTATTAGTCCCAGATTTTGAAGTGGAGGCCCCCCACTGCTTAGTCCTGCGTGTCCCCTAGGACTGAAACCTGGGGTTTTTGCTGCATCTGGGTTTGGCTTGAGAAGACCTGTAAGGGGCTGGAAAGGACCAATTCTTAGAGGGCCAGTGCCTACTAAATCTAGGAGGCTGAACTTGTAAGAAATCTTTAACAGTTTGCATAGATTTAGCTTTATCTTCCATCTTTTTAAGAACTTCCTCAGCCTTGTTGTCAAACAGGCGGTTCTGATTTACGGGAGCATCCAACAAGTAGCTTTACCATGATCAGGCAAAGATTGCTCCTTAAGCCAAGCATGCCTTCTGAGCACAGAACCAGTAACAGCAGCCCTGCAAGAGGTCTCTAATGAATCAAAACCACACTGCAATGTATGTTTTCCAACTTGTTCAGCAGAATGCATTAAATCCTGTAATTCTCTATTTTCCACACAGTCAGGAATCAACATCATTTTCTGTTTAAGCAGTCCAATAACATGTTGCTGATACTTTAACATATGAAACTGGCAGTTTAAAGCCCTAATGGCCAAGGTTGCAGAAGTGTAAACCTTCTTACCCCATCTATCCAGAACCCTGGAGTCTCTATCAGAGGGGGTAGGATTTTTAGCAGTAGAAGCCTTAATGCCTTTGGGCCCCTGTGAAATAGTCTCTGGATCTGCAATAGGATTTTTAAAAAGGAACTTATGGGACTCAGGGACCCTGTATTATCTGTCAGGTTTTCTGGGAGCAGGAGGCAAGGAATCAGGGGCCAAACTAGATTCCGAAAAAGCATCATCAACAATGTCTAGTACAGGAGGAATAGCTAAAGGCCTATGCTGAGGTAGGAGAAGGAAATCCCTAAGCCTCTTTTTTGAATCAGAAAAATCCTGGCTTTCCCAGTGGAAATGCTCCCTTAGAGTATGTAAGGTTTCCCCAAAAGAAAAATCTTCAGGAGGGGAAGCAGAAGGAATGGAGTCCTCTGCATCAGAATCTTCATAAGTAGATAAGGGCAAATCCAAATCATCAGAAGAATCAGAAAAAACAGAATCCTGATCAGTAGATTCATAATCAACTTCAGTCCTAGGCCTCTTAGAAGGGGGGGGGGGTTGGCTACCCCTGATTAGAGTTATTAGATCTTCAGCCATTCTTTTCATTTGTTTTTTAGTCATAGAGGCCTGAGCATGTGGTCAGGCATGGTTCGAGATTTAGGCCTAAGTAAAGAAGGAGGCGTCGGTTTAATATGCAAGTCCATAGGCCTGAATACACCCTCAGAAGCCAGTGCCTGCACAGCGGCTCCTGACCCATCCAAGGTAGAAACATCCATGGGTTCCATAGTTGAAACATCTCGCGGCATACCAGACTCCGAATGGGTCTCAGTAGAGGCCTGCGAATCAGAAGTAGCAGGTATCAGGGGCTGCGAAAGCGCCTCACTGAGTACCAGCGAACTGGCGACTGGCTTAGGAGAAGTGTCGTTGGCAGTTTTGGACCTCAGCTGCCTGTCTCTGTCTTTATCTTTGCGTTTATTCGGAATCCCGGTAGTCGGATATCTAACAGATGACATTTCTGGATAATTAAACCAAGAACCGAAATATTTAGAGGCGAAAATATACAGACGACGGATAGTGCGCTGATTAAATAAAGCACAAAACCGACAGCAAGGTACGTCATGGTCAGGGCCTAGGCAAGGAATACAGTACGAATGAAAATCTTTATGAGGTATTTGCTTTCCACAAGTAATGCAATTATTAACTTTTACTGACATCAGTAAGGAGCAAGAAAAAGTTTCCCCAACGGGGTACTTAGCTTTAATTGAAGACTTTGGTTCTGAAACTCGAAAACGAAAATTTCAGGAGTCGGCTGGCCGGCATTTGTGAACTGCTTCTGCTTCGGGCACCGCACGGCAAGAAAGACTAATGTAATGGCGTCGGCTGCATGTTTTATACCCCTAACGACCTGACGTCATGGAAGAAGGGACAGCAACGCAGGACCCAAGACTTTGTTAATCAGGCCAACTGAGGGCTACCTGCAAGCAGATAACCCCAAATGTAATGACTGCAACAGTGAAACATGAAGAACATAGTACGGTTGTGCAGACTTACCATAAATGTAGATGTTCGAGTGTATTCACTGTTGCAGTCCTGGTTAGCAAATGTAATGACTGCAACAGTGAAACACGAAGAACATCATATTGTTCTGTTTCACCAACTTGAGGTATTTTTGTTTTTGATGTAGATTGAGACACCTCCACCTTTAGTCCTAAACCTGTGCAGTAGCTGGTCTAAAATTATGGAAGGCATTGTATCCCTGCACCGCCAGCATGCTTTCTGTGGCTTTACAGCATGTTTTAGTAAGTGCACAGATGTCCATGTTCTCCAAGGTGAGGACGGCTTGGAGGGAGCGGAGTTTATTGTTTAGACTACTGCTACTGAGCAGTACCACCTTTAGATACCCTTGGGGTGATTTTTGCTATGCTGGAAGGTTTGTAAGTTTGGCATTGCCTAAAAATGGCTCTGGGGAAAGACGATGTTTAGCTAATATAAGAAAACCTAGTAGGGACAGGTGTTGACCATATCCTCCCATACTGACAAATATTACACCCCTTTTGAATGACACCAGAATCTAAGAAAGTCATTAAAGTCAATCATCATCTGTTCATATAATGGCATCATCCTTGGTGAAGGTAAAATGCTGCTCAATACTAGGCTTATACTAACCTAGGACACAGAGTCCAACAGATCCATAATGTCTCCTTTAATATAATCAAAGGAGGTACATCTCAGATCATTTATACCCACATGGACCATGACCAAGTCATACTTGCACGTGTTGTCCAATGACCTGAGTATATGCATGACTTGGTGGATCCTGGCCCCTGATAGGCAAATGACCGTGGCTTTCTTCTTGATCCGCCTGGTGAATGGAGCATCCATATGTATCTTTGACATCATCATCATCAGCCCCCTTTTTCCCATTTTTCTACATGGGGTCGGGTATTGTGTTGACTGTCGCCAGCTCTCTCGATTCAGTGCCACACTCCTGCCTTCTTCAACACTCATGCCTGACTGTTGCAGATCTTCTTTCACACAAACGGGGTACCAAAGCAGGCAGAGAGAGAGAGAGTTAAGACATGGAATGAAGTACACCTCTCAACCTTTGAACATTACAAACCTTAGCAATGGCCTTTAAAAATCATAACAGAGAAAGGTCTTTATATACTAGGCCCTATACAGTTACTAATACATCATCTTTTTATAGGTTTAATTTATTATAGATACGGGCAAAGACTAAACAGAATGCAACTGCCCAGACCAGCACTGGTGGTTGCCCTTCCAAATTTTGACACTGAGAAGGATGTTGGTGAAATCATCATAGGTGATGTGGACACTAGTACTTGCAACCACTGCACCAACCACAGACAGTTTGTAAGATTGCTGGACAGATGACTTTAATATCTTACATTCAGGCTATTGTCCATGGCACCTATGTCACAACAAAAGATAGCCAGGCTAGCAGCTACAGAAGCATCTTCATGAATTGAAAAGTAGATAGAAAACGCATGACTTTGCTTTTTAAGGATTACAAGCATGGAATTTGATGTGCATAAAAAAGCAACTATGAATGTCTTACA
Organism: Protopterus annectens; assembly: GCF_019279795.1. Taxonomy (NCBI): domain Eukaryota; kingdom Metazoa; phylum Chordata; order Ceratodontiformes; family Protopteridae; genus Protopterus; species Protopterus annectens. The sequence continues at coordinate 184,260,619 of NC_056735.1, forward strand.
GTCAGGAAAAATGCCTCATTTATATAAAACAATTGCAGAATTCACACGCTATCCTCATTTACATGTAATTAGTGAATGATTTGCATAAATTCTGCCAAACCATGTTCAAATTGCTACATTTAGGGGGAGCTACTCTTCATGAACCTTGCCTCAGTTGCACTTTATTGCAGTCAGTACAACGTTCTGCTACATCTAAATCCAATGACTACGAATACCACCCATATTGTTCACACAGTTTATTAACTTCCTACTCCACTGCAAAAAAGAAGTTATGTACCTACCACAACGTTCCATGTTTGTTGTCATTCATCTCACCTTCCTTCCTGCTGGTTGGGTTCAGAGCCAATACTTGACTCCGACTCGGCCAATTTACTATAGCTCGAGAGCATTTACTGGCTCGAGGCCACCCCTTATCCCAACATGCCTAGCGGTAGCTAGGCAGATCTCGTTTGTAATAGCCCACACTAGATATACACAGTAAAAAAACAATTTTTACTAAGCTCTTATACATCAAGGTAGGAAGGACAGAGGAAAACAATACATGGTTAACTAACCTGGTATGCCAGCAGGAAACTCAGCCAGTGTAACCAATAAAGAACTCCTCTAGAACCTCCAGGAAGGGGGAAGGAGGGGGGGACACAAGAAGGAAGGTGAGATGAAGGACAACAAACACGGAACGTTATGGTAGGTACATAACTTCTTTATGTTATGTTGTCCCATCTCACATTCATTCTTGCTGGTTGGGACTGTGTCCCCAGCACCTGGTTCTTGGGTGGCTCAGTGGAACAAACTCTTCAGGACTGCTGACCCAAAGGATGCCCTATTCCAGGAGACCACATCCACTTTGTAATGAGAGATAAAGGTATGAGGATTTGCCCATGTTGCTGCTGCACAGATAGAATCCAAAGGCAATTTAGCTTGGAAGGCAACAGAGGTGGCTAAGGCCCTGGTTGAATGTCCTCTGGGCCTTCCTGGAAGCGTCATTTTACACAAATCATATGAATAACTGATTGTGTCTGACAGCCATTTTGATAAGGCCACTTTTGAAACTGGATAAGCTTTTTTATTGTCAGCAAAGGATATAAACAATTGGTCTGATTTTCTGAGGTCTTTGGTCCTGTGTAAATAAAAACGTAATTGTCTATGAATATCCAGTTGGTGTAATCTATACTCTACCTTGTTGCCGTAATTGGGGAAGAACACAGGAAGCTCAATGGACTGATTTAAACATTTGGAAAGAAAGAAAGAGTGGTCCTAAGAGAGACTCTATCTTTGTGAAAAATGAGATACGGTGGGCGAATAGACAAATCATGTAATTCAGAAACCCATCTAGGTTATAGCAACCAAGAAGAGGGGTTTTCAAAACAGAAACTTCAGGGGACAAGATGCTGCTGGTTCACAGGGAGGCAGAACCATTGAATCTAAAATAAAATTTAGGTCCCCTTACCAGGGGTCATAAAAGTGCTGTACTTCGTAAGAATGCTCTGCACAACGTATGGGACATATAATGTTAGAACCCAGGTCTCCTACATGGAAATTGGACATGGCAGCCAGTTGGACCCTAATAGTAGCTGCAGCTGCCCCTTTTTTAAAGGTTTCGGCCAGAAAGTCAAGAATCTTGTGAACAGGAGCCGTAAAGGGATCAATGTTATTACTCTTGGCCCAATATGAGAACCTCTTCCATTTCCTTGTGTAAATCCTCCTGGTAGTGGGCTTGTGGGAGGACACTAGGATGTGTTGTACAGCAGGGGAAATGTTTGGGAGCCTGGCTAAGACTGGAAGTGGTGTAACCAAGCAGTCAGCTTGAGAATTTGGAGGGATGGGTGAAGCCCGCCTGACTGATGCGTCAGGAGGTCCGGAACTGGGTCCAGTATCCAAGGCTCCAGTTGAAGATGATGGCAAAGAAACAAACCATATATGACAAGGCCAGTAAGGTGCAATGAGGATGAGTTTGCAACCCAATGATTTTGCTCTCTGAAGTACCTTTGGAATGAGAGGGAAAGGTGGAAAAGCATATAGTAGTCCCGGAGGCCAATCGTGAACAAGTGCATTCCTGGGTGACTGTCCTGGAGGGGGAACTAGGATGAAGTAGCTGCTGCATTTGTTGTTTGGGGAGTTGCAAAAAGATTGCAGCATGGCTGGCCCCATTTACAGAAAATCAAGTCTGCAACTTCTTGCTTCAGGGACCACTTGTGAGGCATGAGGATAGCCCTGCTGAGCCTGTCCGCTATCACATTGGATTTCCCGAGAATGTGTGTCAATCAGAGAACGTTGGGAAGACATCACCCATTGCCATACTCAAAGCACCTCCCGACACAAGGGGTAAGATCTGGTTCTGCCCTGCTTGTTGATGTACCATACCACTGACATATTGTCTGTCCGAATTGCAATGGTCCCGGTAGGCAGAGAGTCTTCAAGTGCTTGCAACTCCAGAAGCACCGCTCTCATCTCTAGAACATTGATGTGTAAATGGTACTTGCGAGGTTGCCAAGTTCCTTGGACAGTCCATCCCAGATAATGCCCCCCACCCTATCTGGGAAGCGTCCGTAGTCACTGTGACTACTGGATGGGGATCTAGAAAGAGTTTGCCCAGAGTCACCTGGGGGAGACAAGCCACCATAGTAAGTCCTTTTTACAAGATTCCATGATCAAGATCATGTGGGACATTGGCAAATCCTGGAAAGACCACTGAGCGAAAAGAAGCCACTGTAGAATCCGCATGTAGAAGTGTGCTAAAGGAACTAGCGTAATTGCTGCAGCCATTGAGTCCAGTACTTGTAAAACCTGTCTTGCCTGAACTCACGTCTTCTTTACGACAAATGAAACTTGCTGATGAATGGTTGACACCCTGTCTTGAAGCAGTTTTGCTATCAAGCGTCTTGTATCCAAGTCTGCCCCTATAAAGGTAATAAACCGAAAAGGCAACAAGGCAGACTTTTCGTAGTTTATGGTGATGCCTAACTGAGAACAAGTTTGGATTGTGTAGTCCCATGCTTTGATCAGTTGATGCTCGGTGGTAGCAGTGAGGAGCCAGTCGTCTAGATATGGAAACACCTGGAATCCTAGATGCCTCAGGTGAGCTGTTACCACTGCCATACACTTGGTGACCACCCTGGGGGCTGTGGTGAGACCAAAGGGCAGGACCCTGAACTGATCATGACTAGCTCCCAGTCGAAAGTGTAGGAATCTCCTGGAATGCCTGCTCATTTTCATATGGTAGTACACACGTCCTGGAGATCTGCGGAGCACATCCAATTGTCCTGACCCAAGAAGGGAAGAACGGACTGCAGTGTTACCATCCGTAACGTCGTCTTTTTTCCAATTGGTTTAGTTTGCTGAGATCCAAAATGCGTCTCCAGTCCCCCTGTCGTTTTTGGAACTAAAAAGAAACTTGAGTAAGTTCCGGATCTGATTTGGTCTGCGAGGACTTCCTGGATGGCTCTTTTTTCTAGCAATCTTTGAACCTCTAGGATTGCATGATCCCGAAGACTGGGTGGAACATCTGGGATAGAACATTTGTCTTTTGAGGGGGGGACTGGGAAAAGGGAATTTTGAACCCATGGATATTATCGACAGTACCCATGTTTCTCTCGTGACAGATTGCCAGGCTGCTGGGTACAGTGATAGTCTGCCCCGACTGCTTCCAGAGGTGGACAGCCGGGCCTCCCTTCAGGAGTGCTGGAAGGGCCTAGCAGAGAAAGTATATATGTCACCCTGCTGTTGCGGAACCCCTCTGCCATGAGGGCGGCGTCTTCTGTTGTTTCTCCCTCTGCCCCTGGGGGAAAAAATCCCCATGTGTGTCAGGTGAAGATCCCTGGGATTTTTGGAACCACATTTTTCCACTCTTCTGACCTTTAGGAATGGGTCTAGATGGAGTGGAAAAATGGACTCCTATGGCAGAGAGAGTCTTGCCATCCTGTTCACACCTGGTAAGAATCTCTTTTACCTGAGGCCTACATAAGGACGAGCCATTGAAGGGGGTGCTGGTAAATGAAGACTTAAAAGGTTCTGCAAATTGACAAAGGCGCATCCAGGAGTGTCTCCGCAAAGCTACTCTGGTACCTGCTGCACTACTCACTCTTTCTGCCACAAAAGAAATTAACCTCATGGAGGAGTTAACCACAGAGGTCAAGGTCGCAAACTGGGAAGCTGCCCTGTTCGCAACTCCTTCAACTGTAGGATCTTGCAGGGTCTCTCCTAGCTCCTTCAGGAGATTCCCTCTGAATTTGTGTGAAATGAGACAAGTAATTCAGCGACCGGAGAGTAAAGGCTGCTGAAGAAAGCATACGCTTCCCATACCTGTCCATCATACGAGACTCTTTGTTTGATGGATGGACAGATGAAAAAGTTTCCTCAAGTTCTTTCTTAGTGGCTGCTGCCACCACCATGGCATCAACAGGGACCCCTTTGGACAGGAAATACTTATCCTCTGGAGCAATAATAAATTTCTTCGGTCTCCTCGGAACTGGTTCCATGGTCTCTGGAGTGCTCCACTCCTTTCGACTCACTACAGATAAAAGTGGGTCAAAAGGCAGAGACACCCTAGAGGTGGAGGGCTGGGAACCAAATGCATCCAGGTAGACAGGCTCATCCTCAGAAGGGGTAGAGACTTTTAGCCACCCCTCTGTCTAAGGATTTCCAAGATGCCTGAAAAAGAGACATTCTCAGGGGGGGATCGTGGGGACTCTTCTGATTCATCCAAGTCTGTATCCAAAGTGATAGACTCAGGGGAGTCTAGATGCTTCCTCTTACATTTCTTCTTCCGAGGGATCGCCTACGAATGTTTGGGGGAGGTTTCAGAAGAGGTGGGATCACCCAGTGGGGTGTCCTGGGGTACAAGTTCCCTATGCTTGTTAGCAGGAGGAAGGACAATGGCAGGCACAGGCACTGAAGGAGAAGGAGCCAAGGGTGGAGCAGTCTCAGGAGACGACACGCTCATCACCTCAAAGGTGCCACAGTCCCAAGTCGAAGGAGCCGCCGGCTCCGAAGAGCTTGGAGATCTCCTCCGAACCGAGAGCGACGGCTTCGAGGTTAATGCAGGAGCCAAGCTCACCTGTGCCAAAGCTCCAAGAGGGAGAGCAGGGTCGGACAAGGGTCAGATGCCACTTCCCCCCTCGGAGCCGGCGATAGAGCTTCGGGGCTCAGATCCCTAGACGGACTGAGACATCGAGGAGATCGGAGTGGTCAGTGGAACCAATAATGGAGAAGAAATCAAAGCCAACGGTTCCACCACCACGACCTCCATGCACTCCAGCTCCGAGCTCAAGAGAGTCAGAGGAGGAATCAATGGAGAAGCTGGGAGGGCCGAAGAAGCCAATTCCTTATGGGCTGGGCTCGAAAGTAATTTAGCAAGTGCCTGTGACTTGAGGAGCCTGTTGACCACTCTCTCCATGTCGTGATCCGAAAGACTGTAGGACCGAGAGGAGTGTGAATAGGAGCGGTGGCTGCCCGCATCTTGGGGCACAGGTTCCCTACGTTTGGAAGCAGGAGGAGGGACAAAGGCAGGCACCGAGGGAGAAGGAGCCAATGGAGCAGAGGGTGGAGTAGTCTCAGGAGACAAAATGCTCCATCACCTCGAAGGCGCCATGGTCCCGAGTCGAAAGAGCCGCTGGCTCTTAAGAACCTGGAGATCTCCTCCGGACTGGGAGTGACGGCTCCGAGGCTGATGTAGAAGCTGAGTTCACCTGCGCTAAAGCTCTGAGAGGGAGAACGGGGTCGGACAAGCGTCCGATGCCACTTCCCCCCTTGGAGCCGGCGAGAGATCTTTGGCACCCAGATCCCTATACAGACTGAGACATCAAGGAGATCGGAGTGGTCGTCGAAATCTGAAAATGGAGAAGAAACCGGAGCCAACGGTACCACCACCATGACCTCCATGCATTCCAGCTCCAAGCTCAAGAGAGTTGGAGGAGGAATCGATGGAGAAGCTGGGAGGGCCGAAGGAGCCAATTCCTTATGGGCTGGGCTCGAAAGTAATTTAGCAAGTGCCTGTGTCTTGAGAAGCCTGTTGACCACTGTCTCCACATCATTATCTGAAAGTCTGGAGGACTGAGAGGAGTGTGAAGATGAGCGGTGACTGCCCGCACCAGGTTGCAGCAGAAGAGATTGTGGAGCGGAGCGTACCTGCTCCAAAGAAGGAGACCTTGATCTCTTATGGGTCTGGACTGGCTCGAGGACACAGATGGAGCTGCCAGAGAATTGGCTTTGTCAGACCCAACACAGCCAAAGGCTTCTCAGTGATTTTTGTCTGTTCTGAACTCGGGACTGATGGCTTGCAGTATTTCTCTGACACACTGGCTGGCTGAGGACCCTGAGACGAAGAATCTTAGTGTTCTTCAGGATGACATGTAAAATGAGCTTATTTTTTTCTCTCCTGCAGGACTCTGGAACTGTAAGTGTGACAGATCAAGCAAGAATCCTGCAGGTGAACAGCTCCTAAACAATAAACGCAACTCATGTGCCCATCCATAAGGGACATTTTTGGGAAACACGAGTCGCATTTTTTAAACCCAGAGGGTTTCGACTCTTTAGACATGGTAAACACTAGTCAAGGAAATTTTCACAGTACCAGAAAACAGCAGAAAGCTATCAAAAAACAGCACACAACAAGTAACTGCAACTAGGCTGTAACAGGTAGCCCAACAACAAAAAAGGAAGAACTTTATTATTTATTTATTTTTTTAAGGGGGAGAAGAAGAGAAGGGGGAGAGCCTCTAACTTAAACGGTGACTTCCCCGATGGAACAGCCTCTAACGTAAACGGCAATGCCAGAAAAGGGTGAAGAATAGGGAAGAACCTTCTCATTTAAATATGCTCTAAGGGGAAAGGAAAGCCTGAGGAGAAAAAACGACGGCCAAAAGCACCACAACAAGCAGAAAAAGGGGTCATTAAACTAACGGGAGACAGTACATCTCGACGCTGGAAGCAGCAAATGAGTTCTGGGTAACTGCCGCTAGGCATGTTGGAATAAGGGGTAGCCTCGAGCCAGTAAAAGCTCTCGAGCTGTAGTAAATCGGCCGTTTCGGAGCCTAACAAAAGGTGAAGTAGCATCAAATCACAGTAATAAACTTCAACTTAGAGCTTTTGGAAACTAAGCTCTGTTCTCACCCCTACACTCCCACCAAGCCACACAAATGATCATCGTAATGTTATCAGCTTCAGCCTAGCATTTGCTTTGTTATAGCAACAGCCTTCCACAATGCTCAGCCTTCCATCTCTTAAAATGTAGAATACCACCTCTTACATATAATGGAACAAATGGACAAAATCTGGTACGTAGAAACACTTATTAACAACCTCAAGTAGGAATTTCACAGAATGGTCAATCATAGTTTCTTCAATACTTATTAAATGGTTGTTTTGATGAAGTAATATGATTCAGTATTATTTACCATGGTTAGTTTTATAAAAAAAAAAATCACATCAATGAAAATTGTGACAGACATCTTCAAAACAGAACAGTGTGGAGCATACAATCTTAAAAATTCAAAATAAGGAGTGTTCCTTATAATGAGGTACAAATGAGAGCTATACTTCCTTTCCTCTGCAAAAAGACAGCCACTTCTGATGACCAACTGTAACTGCCAAAAGTGGTAAAAAGCCGAAATCAGAAATGTATGCTGCTGCACAGGGGGTGAAGATGCTACTGCTGGGACCAATACCTCACAACTGTCCTTGATTTTGCAGAATGCCCCTTAACTTTGCCTCATACTGCTTTGCCATATCCCTGATTATCAGGTAAATCACAGAGGATCGCAGACAAGTCAATAATACCAGACATTACAATTTCATATGTATTACTGTTTGGAACATGCATGCTTATAGGATCATAGGAAGTTACTAGGCTATTGGCCTTGAGGCTCGTACAAGCCTTGCCAATAATTTAGCTCATGTTCCAACAAGTCAGCACCCTATGCCACTGTCCAGCAGGGACACAGGTGGAATCCCAAGGGTGTATTTTCTGTTCCCCATTCAGTTATCCATGTTGCACTTAAAAAGGATTAATGAGGCACTCTGCTTGACGTGGAGAGGGAGTCTATTCCACAAAAGGGGGAGTCTCTGGGACACAAACCTGTTGGGATGAAGCCAGTACTCAGGCTTTGGTTGAACAGGGTGCCTAATGGTGATGCAAGTTCCTGCTTGAGTTCATGTAGGATGCAGCCTGGGATGTTATCGGGAAAACTGAAGATCCAGTAGGTTTCACTGATTGTTGAACTCAGATCACTGGATTCAGAGTCCAGAGTGCTAACCATTACACCATGGAAGCAGCTTAAAATAATTACCTCTGTCAAGTCTCAAACCCAGGACCCTGTCAACTGCTGCATAGTGCATTAGCCCAGTAGGCCACTCAGCTCTTATTCTGTTTTAAGTGAACTGACGTAATATTCAGAAATTTTCACTGATTATGGATCTTTGACCTGCACTATTTTTGGCTATATCCAGAATTCTTGAACAAAGAACCTGAGAAGTATGCAGCAAGAAGCCTACCTCTCAACTGCCCAAGACGTTGAAGACCAGCTCTGATTTTGCCTCATAGTTGTTTGCCCTTTCCCTGATTTTCTGTTAAATCACTGAGGATCACAAAGAAGTTAATAATGCCACTTATTAGTTTCAAACTTTATATTCTTCAGAAAATGCATGTTGATGCAACACTTGTTATTCTATTATTCTATTAACCTTTTTAAGTGAATTAGAGTGATATTTAAAAACTGCCCATGATTTTTAGGCCTTTGTCTCTTCCCCCATTAATTTTAGCTGTATCCTGAATTCTTGAGGAAAGAAGTTGAGAAGTATATACATCTAAAATGTCCCCGATTTTGCAGAACATCTCTAATTTTGACTCATTCTTTTTCCACCATCCATTTAATTTTCTGGTAAATTACTGAGAATAATAATAATAGTATACATTTGTGAACTACATATGGCCACTGGACCCACAATAGGCAAATTAAAGCTCTGGAAATCAAGCCCAGTACCCTGGAACTATGGCTCACAGATTTATCTCTCTTTGCTAACTGCCAGAACAAAATCAAAAATTCCAGATAAGAGAGTTTTGTATTTCCTACTGTTCAAAAAATGCATGCTAGTGCAAAACCTGTTGCTCCATTAATTTTTTAAGTGAATCAAAGTAATATTTAACAAAGGTGTTTATGATTCTGTCCTCCCAGTATTGTTGTTTTTTTCCAGAATTTTTGAACAAAAACTGAGAGATGCATACAGTGCCCCCACCACCACACACACACACACACACACACACACACACACACACATGCATCATATATGATAACAGTAAATTTTGAAACAATGCATATTCTTCTGTGGGCAGTGTCTACTATTACAATTGCCCAAAGTTTTAGCCAACCCCAGTCCAACATAAAAAAAAAGTATCTGCAGAAGAAAAACAACCCCTAAAGATCCACAGATCTAAAGTGTCCAGCCCAGCAACCTCTAGCCCTAGGACTGCATGACTGCAGATTGTGGGGAAAGCACTGCGATAAGTTGTTCTTCACACCAGATCATATTAGACTGCAGAGTTGTTGGTAGTCTGCGGTCATATTAATGACTACAGATGGCGGACTTGGAAAGCACTGCAATCAGTTGTTAATGGCCCGATCACAGGTACTTAGACTGCATAGTAATAAGACATGGATTGGGGCTACCTATGCCCTATTGACATTATCAGAAAAAAAAATGAAAACAAAACTGTAAGTCATCCTATTTTTCACCGGGACATTCGCCAGGGCACATTATTTCACAGATGGGGCAATTGCCCAGCTTGTTCCAGTATGGCACTGTCAGTACCTGACTGCAGCAGGAGGGGTTCTGGTGTCGAGTCCCTTTCCTAAAATGGGAAAGATAAAAAATGCTATCCTAAAAGTCAAGCTGGTGTATGTAAAGCCCTGATTCCTTGAGGCTCAGTTTTCCCTGCAAAAGAGGGAGGCAACATTGTCTTCATAATACAACAGTGAAGCATCCTTCATCAGAAATTGCAACAGTCTTAGATACAGGAAGGGGAATGCTACAAAATGACTGGAGGTCACAGTCCACAATTCTGCAGGCCAGTGACAGGGGCCTAACAGCTAAGGTCTGTAAGGTTGTGATGACTGCAGCTACTGACACTTCATTGCCCTCTGAATAACTCTTGACTAAGGTATACAAATGGCTCTGTCAAAACAGTGAATGCCACAAGGTACAAGAGGCATACAAGTGTCTGTGTTTTTATCCCACTTTATGCTATCACCCAGGCTTAAAGGACTATGAGTACCTGAGCCCTCTTTGTAGGCAAGAGTAATAGACACTAAGGAGTACCCAACAAAGGCAGTTCTGTCTGCCATGAGAAAACTCCCAGGTTATCAATGAACCACCAGGTCCTGCAACTGTGGAAAGACTAAGACAAAGGCTGCTGTCAAGGAGTCTCTTGGCATAGCAACTGGGCTCTAATCATCCAGGTAAGGGAATACAAGATGGTCCTTCACCTGCAAGACCCCTGCCACAGTAGTTATCATCACAGTAAACCTTCTGGGTACAAAGGGTAGATGGAACTGCAGCACGTGGCAATGAAAGTTAACTCTAACCAGAGTGAAGTACAAGAATATCCCGTTTCAGTTCCTGGCAAGGGCTTACCAAAAGGCATCCATTATACCTCCTTAACCATCTAGGCACCACATGGCAGCAAACAAGACCCTCTGCAGAGTCACCATCCAGAATTAGATGCAGCAAACATGCTCAGTGAAGGCAATGACTTCAAGAATGAGAGAAGGACGCAGAAATACCTCACTAAAAGAACCACAGGTCTAAAGCAGATGCCATATGCTGACTGTCTAAAAAAACTCCAGCTATACTCTGTGGCATATCGTCTACTCAGAGGTGATCTCTGATTAACATACAAGGTCATGTCAAACCCTGAGCTGTTGAACATGCTCCACTTAAAGAAATCCCAATCCCTCAGAGCCACACGTTCCAGGGATTTAAACCTTATCATCACAATGAACAAAACATGCTGGAGAGATAGGTTCCTGACCCAGAGACTCCCCATACTCTGGAATAGACTGCATATACATGTCAAGCAGATCACCTTCTTGGCCCTCTTCAAAAGGAACCTTGACGATTGGATGGAAGATAGGAAATTCACCCCGGGGATCATGTCAGTCACCCTGCTAGACAGGGGTCCAGGGAAGTAAATATTGTGGGAAGAAATATCCAGGGAATTGTTATGGCTAGGCTTGTATAGGTCCTAGGGCAGATAGCCTAGTACCAACCTATGAACCTATGACCCCTATGAGAGAATCTCATCCTTTTTAAGACAAAGAGGATATGTGTAAAGAGTTTAGGACTGTTCGAAGAGGTCTGATGAGACCATATGGCTCCTTAGCAGAGCTCTTTTTTGGGAGAGACCTAAAAACTTGAAGACATGCTCATTTGAGGCCATGTTCAAAACTCAGCTTGGTTATGCTTATGCAAACTGCAGTAAATTTAGAAAACTGACCTTCCATGGGGAGTCCTGCAACGTAGTCAAGACTGCTATTGTAGTAAATCTCTAATTTTTGTTAAATGTTAATGAGAATTTAGAATTAAATAACAGCAATCTTTACTTACTATGGAACATTCTAGCAAATGTTAGAAAATGTTTTACCAGAAAATGGAAGTCAAATCTGGAACCATCATTTAAAGAATTTGTGTCAATATTGAAGGAATCTGCATTGTTGGAAACCAGAGTAAAAGAACTAAGAATTGCACCAAGACGATGGAACAAGAATCCATGGGAAAATACCATCACTTATTGAGACACTAAACTCGAACTGAAACTCTTAACGAGGGTGAAAGAAAAAGGAACAAATGATCTCTCATTATTACGATGTTACTCTGACTAGACTGATCAATATAATAATTAACTTTCAGGCCAATTGTAAATATTGTATATAGTTAATTATACTGTTCTATTTATCAGAAAATGTATTAAGATTATTATACAATGGAATTATTTGAAAAAGTAATAAAAAACATTTGAATAAGACTGCTACTGTAGTGATGACTATGGAGTCTGTAGTCTAGAGATGTCACGGGTAGCAACACTGAAGACAACACTGTCTGACTCTTGTTAGCTCACCTCATCAAATGTGGAGGCTTCTTATTTTCACTGGGATAGTCAGTAGGCCTAAAAGAAGAAAATAGAACAGAATAGAACAGAAAAGAATTATGAGCTATCAAAATAAATCCTCCCGCAATGGTCAATGCCCGTTTACTCTTCTGAAGTTCTTTGTTCAGATCTTGAAAAGCCTGCCGAATGAGATGACTCCGAAGTAGAGGCATCCAAAATTACCTGCCTCAGCTCATCATTAAAGGAGAAGTCTGAATCACTCCATCCAGTGTAGACAAATTAATGAGCCTCCTGGCATGGTCACAGTATCATCACAATCAAATGTATAACATATTATATAAAAGTAAACTGAATACATATGTGTAATGACCTTTTACATAGATTCCTCTTTCAAAGAAGCAACTAGTCTGTCTGGTCCACAAGGAAGAATTGGAGATGGGGAAGATGATTTAGATGACTAAGGAACCTGAGACCAAAAATGATTAGATCGTCATCTTGCCTACCATATTGAAAACTTCAGACTTCTTACCCAATGATAAGAATGAAAGGTGCTGTGATATTAAACCTTTGCTGTACAGAAGAGATCACACAGGAATCTGCTCTGTGATGCCCTGCTAGGAAGCCATTTCACTGTGATGGTGGTGTGTACAAAGAATCCACCACCTTGTCAGCCCTAAGAGCTGAATCTGAATGCTTCCAGTTAGCATCAACATCATCCATTAAGACAGGATCCATAGGACAGAAGACTTAAGGATACTTATCCTTCTTCAAAAAGTGGTTCAGTCTCTTCCATGCTAAAGACAGACAAGGGAGAGGACTATTGGGGGCAATTTATAGAAGACCTTATATGCTTCAGTGTCTCTTGAAAGGATAAGTTTTCAGTATGGGAGTTACAGTGACAGAAAGTAGAATTGGCTTTAAGTAGAATTATCTTTGTCTACCTTACAAACAAGGACTCCGCTTCCCTATTATAGTAGACTCTGACCCTAACTCAAGCAGATGATAATACGATCTCCCTTGATATGTGAATTGACAAGCAAATGACAACAGGATACTAAGCTTAAAGTAAGAGGGTCCCAGTCCCTGTGTGCTGCATAGGTTCATAGGTGTGTACTAGGTTAATGGCCCCGGAGCCTTTACAAGCCTAGTTCCCAGTGCCTAAATCAAGTACAACAGAGTGATTCCAAGGGGTGAACTTTCTATTTCCCATCCACTCATCAAGATTTCTCTTGAAGAGGACCAGTGAGGTGCTCTGCTTGACATGTATAGGAAGTCTATTCCAGAGCATGGGCAGTCTCTGGGTTATGAACCTATCCCTCCAGCATGTTCTGTTGATTGTGGTAATGAGGTTGAGATCTCTGGAGCGTGTGGTGCGGAAAGATTGGGATTTCATTAGATGTACCATTTCTAACAGAGCTGGGTCAGACATGGCTTTGTAAGTTAACCAGAGATCACCTCTTAGTAGACAATATGAGACAGATAATAGTTGGAATTTTTAGAGTCTGTCCATGTAGGACATGTGTTTAAGGCCCAAGATCCACTTTGTGAGGTACTTTTGTGGCCTTTCCAGCTGCTGCATGTGTCTAGTGAGGTACATGCCAAATGGGGCATTGCACATGATGATTGGCCTAATGAGGGAAGAGTAGAGAGAGATGATGACCTCTTTCTTCCTGGATGCAAAACCTTTGGTAATGAGATGTGCCACACAGAAGGACTTTCTAACCACAGTGGCAATGTGGTGGTCAAAGGAGAGGTTGCTGTCAACCTGTGTCCCCAGATCTCTTATAACGCCTTCAGTGTTCAGTGGGTTTCCATTGACGTGGTAATTACTGGGAAATGAGTTTTTCCCAAAGGGGATGACTATGCATTTTTTGGCATTATGCTTAAGACCATGGTTTCGACATCAGTCATTGGTCTCATTGAGGCCTTTCTGTAGGATGTCTGTATCAGTTGGGGAGTTAATAATGGCTCCCAGCTTGCAGTTGTCTAAGAACCTGGTCAGCCAGAGTCCCTCAGTGTTGGCCTGGACTTCTGAGAAGTAGATGCCAAACAGGACAGGACCAATCCCTGTGGGACTCCACGCATGACTGGTCGGCAGTCTGACTTGGAGTCCACTACTTTCACACTGTGGGTTATATATGTGAGCCAATTTGCAACCCATCTAGTGATATAGGGGTTGAGGCCTAGTTTGGTGAGTTTATCAATAATTCCTGAGTCGGGAATGGTATCAAAGGCCTTGGCCAGATCGAGGTAGGCTGTATGAACTGCCTTGCCCTCATCCACAGATCTGGTGACTGACTCAAAGAAGTCAACCAGGTTGAGAAGGCATGATCTACCTTTCACAAAACCAAACTGCATGGGATCTAGAGTTTGGAAAGTGTCCCTATATACTTGTTAATTAGGTCCATGATGATGCGCTCCATAGCCTTACATATCAGACTCGTCAGGCTAATGAGGCAATAATTCCCAGGGTCTGTAGTCGCTCCCCTTTATGAAGAGGGATGACTGTAGCAGTGCGTCATTTAGCAGGAACAAAGCCTGAGGTGAGGCTGTGAATGAAGAGGGCACACAGATGTGGTGCCAGTTCACTTTGTAGTTCATGTAGAACACATCCAGGGATAATGTTGGGTCCCACTGAAGCTATATTCTTGGCCTTGGACAATGCAGCTTTAACCTGTGCTGCAGTAATGCTGGGTGCCTAGCATTCCTCGGGTATTGTGATTGGTCCTGGGGGGGGGGGGTAAAGTTGGCACTGAATCTGTCGGCCAGTATTTTGGCAATATTTATTGGCTCAGTATAGGAGGTACCATTGTGCAGTAACTCAGAGCAAACCTGAGTATTGCCGTGGAGATTCTTGATATAACTATAAAAGGCTTTGTGTTTGTTTTTAGTGTCTGCTGCAATTCTGCCTTCATAGTTGGCTTTAGAGGTTTTGAATAGGGATCTCAACTTTTTGTTGAGGCTAATAAGGGAGTTTTTCCAGTCTTGGAACTTCACCTTTTTCTGCAACAGTTTCTTCCTTCTGTTGTAGAGTTTATTAATGGCAGGGGACCACCAGAATGGCTTCCCTTTTTTGGAGGCAAGCTTCTTGGTTCTGTTGGGTACGGCTAGTTCTATGCATTTATGTATATGTTCATACAGTGCACTGGTGTATGATTTGGCAGTCATGCATCTATTTTCCATTGACATGGGTGCCGTGAAGTTAGCCACCTCTGTTTTTAGGAGCCCAAAGTCAGCTTTGGAGAAGTTTTTCATGGTGGTTACCTTTGTGGGAGGGTGTGGGTGAGATGTGGATTTCCATGCTGATTAGTTTGTAGTCAGATCTAATCAGGTAGGAATTGACTATTAGTGTAGAGCAATGATTACCCATGTTTGTAAAAACCAGGTCAAGGATGTTGCTTCCTCTAGTGGGGGAAGAATGAGCTGGTCCAGGGCAATGGAACTGATGAAGTCCAGGAAGTGCTGGGCCAGTGTATTGCTACATGAGCAGTTTTCTCAGTTGATGTAGGGGTAGTTGAAGTCACCTAGTATGAGAGTGTTGGGTTGGACCCCAATAGTTTCCAGGGTGCTTAGGAACATGGAGTGAGAGTCTAGGGACATGGTTGGGGACCTATAGCAGGCTATGACCTGAATCGCCGTCTTACCGAATGTTAGTTTACAGTACCTGAAGTATGTCAAATGCATTATACTGGGCTACTTGTCTGGAGGTGTGGATATCCTTTATGAATAAGGAGACACCACCACATTTGGAGCTTCAGTCCATGTTTTGGGGCGAAAGGTGTGAAATGAGTTATAGCCTGATAGCACAGGGGTGCTTTCTGCTGCTTTAAACCAGTTCTCCATTACAGCACAAATGTCAATGTTCTCCATTTTGAGGAGTGCTTCGAGCAAGTGATTCTTGAGATTTAGACTTCTAGCATGCCAGAAGTGTCATGTCATGAAGGCCTGTAAAGGTAACAATCCATGTTTTCTAAGGGTATATACACACACACACACAAGCACACACAAGCACACACAAGCTCATGGCTTTCCTCTGCTCCAACACTTCTGGTGCTCCCCCTGTTGCTAAAGTTAAGTCATCCAGCTCCTAGCTTGTGATGGCAGTAGCACAGCAAATATTCCATGCAAATAAGCCAACTCACTGAAAGGGAAATCCCTTCGACTGGCTGATCATTTTATCACAAGCATGGCTTGATGACAGATTTGAAAAGAAAGCTCCTTCTGCTTGTCACAAGGGCTGCTATTTTCATACAGCTTGAATACAGCAATGTCTTTTTGGCTTTTACTAGTTAGGGGTCGCCACAGTGGATCACCAGTCCGCTAATGATTGGAAGTGGATTTTTACAATGTTGAGGTGCCAGCCCAATGCCCAACCTTCACGGAAGGCACACCCACACGAATATGTACCTACCTGCATGTCTTTATCATTTACGCAGCTGCAGGGAGGACATGCAGATACCGCAAAGAAGGAACTCCGGCCGAGAATCGAACCAAAGAACCTCTTGCTGTGAGGCAGCAACGCTAAGTGCTGCAGCACCGCGGCCATCTATCTGCCAATCAGATGTGTTCTTATAAACTAGCACCCTCACAGGATTCCTGATAGCTCTTGCCAATCCATACTTTCTATACTACAGAACACAGTTCTACTAAAGCAGTACTTAACAGATTTGCATTTTTTTTTTACATCAGTCAGAATAACTAAACTGACTAGCCAGGATTCCTGAAACAATATACTTTGTTTTCACTTTGTTATGTACAGTTTTTAATATGTACACTTCTTAAAGAAGGTCCGAGTCTCCAGCACTGTGCAAATCTCATTGTGGTGAAACACCTTCCATTTGTGGCAAGCTGACTATAGAAGAGTGTACCATTTAAACAAATGCGTCCTTGTTGCTTGCATTTTTAATTGCAAAGTTCAGTGTTACAGGTTACATATTCTGATTCTATTTTTTGTGGTATGCAATTCAAATAAATTTTATTTGGCCAGTGTTTGCCTGCACAGTCAGATATTGCTACGCAGCCTGTCTGCAGGAATCAATTATTTCTGCAGATTAGTGTAAGCTGGTTTAATATCAAACATCAAACAAATTGTGTATACAAGGCCTAGGTTACTACAAGTAATCAGCTCTGCCTTTCCCTGCACAATCCATAGTGATTTAAAAAGTCCCACAGAACTGCTGTCATAAATGTACAGCCTGAAATATTATCTGTCAGAATAGACACAGTGATCTGTCCATCAATCCTCTGAAACCAGCTGAGAAAAAAAATTACAAGTTATTCTTCATACACGAACCCAAGAAGGCAACTGAGTTCCCTTACATTACACATAATATATGTTATCAATGCTAAGTTACTGCTCAGCAAAATGCAAAGGATTGCAAAGAGGATGACGTTCAGTACAGGCTCTCAGTGCAAACTCCATTACTTAAACTGCAGTAAACTCATGACTTGAATACATTATGCTGTTCAGGTTCCAAAGAGTGTTTCACTAATGAATAAAGAGACTTCTAGTCACTTGCTAAAGAGAAGCATAACAGCTCCATGGATAAAAATGCTATCCAAAAGAGAACTTGTGTACTAGAAGTAATGAGACATACACAGTAACATAAAATGAGTGATGGCTTGTTTCAGACAGTCACAGAAGTGTAACAAACCCTTGAGCCTACTGTTCACACAGGGATCACTTTTCACCACCCTGCTTGCCCTGGCTACCACTGTAAGTAATGCTGCCACATTTAAAATCCAAGCGTAACAATGTTGATGGCTATGCTGCTCACCCTAAGCTTCTGAAATGCCTCATCCCTGCTGAACATCAAGCCACACCGCTTGTCATGTGATGGTTCCTAATTAAGGGTTCTTTCACTATTACTCTTACTAAACATTTACTCGTAGTTTACATTCTTTACTGTATTTCAGTAGGTTAAATACACCTGCCATATTTCATTTTCTCGTGGCATCTACTGCAAATACACTTCTATCTGTTTGAATTATAAATCCAGTCTTGCTCTGCTGGTATTATAGCAAATGTCCTTTGTTGCTTCACTCTGTCCCTACTGCTAAGTGAGGGCTCATGAATACAAGTTTAAGTACAGGTGAACTTAACCTACTACAAAGGGAGAGAGACTATCTCCTTGCTAGAAAGATGAAAGTAACAGCCTTTGCTCTCTGCAAATTATTTTTTGTTTCAAGTCAAATGAATACAAAAAAGTTTTCACAAAACTCCAGTTATGTTAGACACATGTTCTGATATAACCTGTTAAACAAGATATGGTACATACAATAAATGATCCAGATAAATCAGTCAAAAAGTCATATCTGTCAGTTCCACAGGTGTGCAAAACTTGTGGCACTGACCACAGCACATGCAGCTAGGATTCATGCATGAGGCCTAGAAATGTAGAATTGGGCTGGGAAAAGAATTTAGCAGCCAGTGGCCAGTCTTTCTATTTTGGGAAAAGATGTCAGCAGGAGGATTCTCTACCGTCAAGGTCTTACTTAAAAGGGCATGCTGTGATAAAGCAGTGCAGAAGCTGTACATCTGACATACAACAGCAGCAGCAGCAGTTATGATAGCAGAAAGAAAACATATATATATATATATATATATATATATATATATATATATATATATATATCTTTATAAAACATGCTTACTAAAGGGGATGTATACCTGGTGCTTGATTAGAGCCTCACATTATTCAGTGTCACAAATGTTACTGTTGAAAAAGTTGCTGTGAAGGCTAAAAAACAAATTACTAACTGAATGTGCAAACTGAAGGAACAGTTAAGGGTGGAGGGATGGCTAGGCCGATGGGTGGAGGGATGGCTAGGCCGATGTTCCTCCCTTAGTTGTCCCCATCATACCTCTCAACCTGGAAACATCAAAAATCTGGACAAGGCCCATGAAAAATAGGTACAAATCTGTACGCTGATTAACATCTCATTTGCATACATAATTATGAAAGCCCACCAACTCCAATGGGATTGTGGGATACCAACTTTCAAATGCAAACTGAAGAACAGACAACCAAAATATGGCACCAGAGTCCCCCTGCAGTCATTCCAATGTCCCATTACCTGGCTATTTTGCCCCATTTACCATAAACACTAATGTATGCATACTGCTTTACTTCTACAATGATTATTTGGATTTTATTTTTTACATTTTACAGCACAGTGCAGAAACACTAATAGACATCATGATCTGGAAAACAAAGCAATACTGTCTCACAATGAAAATAGGCTTGACATTAAAACTTTTCTGCCCTTGAAACTCACATTCATTGAAACAGCATTTAAACCCACACCACATCCAAAGAAAATGCATCTGGCCAGTCATGGATAAAGATTACCTTTGGGCTGTTTTCAAATCATTGGCCCCTTGCACACAAAACAAGAAACATACATGTGCTCTTTTCTTTATACACCTTCCTGACTTTATTAAATTATATTCCTTGTATAATACAACACACTTGTTAGAGCACATTTGAAATGTATTGTTTGAACATTTTACCAGTAGGCTGTACTGTAGGCAATGAAACAAAACACATGAACCAATAATGACAAAACTGCCCAATTCAGAACATTTCCATCATAAAAGTCTACTTCCACACCCACACTATAAATAGAATGACCGTAGTTGTAAGCCATAGGCATCTTGCACAGCGTCTCGCACTTATTTTCAATTTTTTTGGTGGGAGGGAGACAAAAGGTCAAAAACCAGCAACATATTTTAAACATTAATTGCATAATTTTGTAAAGTTGCTAGAATAAAATGTTGTGTTACCACCATGCATTTCAATGGCAAGTTTTGAACCCAGGGCCCTATGCACTACGGTCAGAACAACATACCACTATGCCAAATCAGAAGCTTTCTAAAAAAATAGCAAGACTGAAACTTAATGGCTATCATTTAGTGAATTCATTTCTAACTTCTCAACATAGCTCTTAACCTCTTAACACAAAAAAAATGGACAAACAAAGCCAGTAATGGGGGAATACAAATTCAGTTCTCACTTCTCACTCACCATAGCTCTGAACTGTTAGCACAAAAACAATAATGGGGGAATACAAGTTGTGCTCTCACTTCTCATCATAGCTCTCAACTCTTAGTACAAAACAAAAATCTGGACAAAGCTCAGAACATAACTCTCAACAGAAAAAACAAATTATCTCACTTCTCATCACAGACCTCAACTCTTACAAAATACATCTAGACAAAGCTCAGAAATTGTGGTGGCTAGAGATATTAGGCTATTTTTACCCTGTACCAAAGGTACAGGGTTTGAGCCTGAATACCTCTAGTCACCAGGTGTGTAACATGGGGGCGTGCGCGCACACACACACACACACACACACACACACACACACACACACACACACACACACACACACACACACACACACACACACACACACACCACAGAATTGTTGCCATCTTTTAACAGACAGAATCACGTGAATATGCTCTCTGATTTGTATTATAATTATTATTCTTTTCCAGCTGACACCACCACTTATTTACAGTTACAAGTAATTTATTTCACTCATACCTCATCATCACCAGTTTTTGCCTCATATCTTAGTCTGTGCCTCATAAAATTTGTTGCTTGCTAGCAAATCATTAAAAATAGCACTCATATAGTAATAATGACAGACATTTGAGCCTTGGATTTCATACCTGCTAGAAAACGTTAAAATATGTTGCAATAAGCAATGTTCAGAAAAAGAAATTGCAGGAAAAAATAAATAAAAATTAATCAAGCAATTAATTAATGAAACTGGGCAAGGACTTGGCCAATAATTTATTTCCTCTTAAGGAAAAAATAGTCTTAAGATCATATGTAAATTAAGTCATCAGAGATATTAAACCTGCTTAACTTGCTTGAATAATCCATTCCAGCAATAAATAGTATATTGACCAGACCATTTTGAGAATTTTAGTTAATACCACTCTCCATACCTCATCCCCACTGAAAAAACACTAAGGTACAAACCTTTTCATAGAACAGATACCCCAGAATTATTATTAAATATTTTTGCATCTCAGTCAATGATTTTGCATGATGAGCAGTCATCCACAGGGTTGTAATGACACACACACACACAAACACACGCTCCTTGCTTACCCTGATTCCTTTGCCATTCAGCTTACACACACTAGTTTATCTTCAAAGCTTACCCTGATTCCTCTGCCATTATCCCTGCTCACAAACTCTGCCGTTCAACTTAAGTAGTTCAAGTTCAATTTCTTTCAGCTTCATAGCTCTGCCGTTCCTGCTAGCAAACAAGTTACTCTGCCGTTATCAAAGTTCCTCTGCTATTCCCGCTCGCAATTCAATTTCAACCAGTCGGAAATGATGATGTGAGCTCCTTGAGCTCAATTCCAACTGGCTGGTAGCCTGACGGAGCTGACGTCATCGCGCACGTGATGACATCAGCTCCAACAGCGCGAAAATTAAAAAACATAGCAAAAAAAATCGGAAATGAAGGGGTGCCACTCGGGAATCGTGGCACCCCTTCATTTGGACCCCAAAACTCGGTAAAAACCGAGTAATTCGGAATGGTTGGGAGGTCTGGTCCCCATGTCTCTCTGTACACACATACATACATATACATCTGCAAACAGGAAGCAGGCTGCTCCACGTGTCTGCAGATGCACCTAGAACCTTTTTAGCTTCATTATTAAGGATTATGGTTATCTAGGGTTGCCACCTAACCATTTTTTTTCTGGATTAACCGAAAATCAAATTGATTCTCCGGTAGTTCATAGGTTCATTGGTAGGTACTAGGCTATCGGCCCAAGGGCCTAAGTAAGCCTAGCCAATAAGGTTCCCTGGCTTATGCCACCCAAGAAAGTTATTTTCCTATGCCACTATCGAGCAGAGCCACAGAAGTGATCCCTGGGGTGTACTTCATCTTTCCCATCCACTCATCAAGATTTTTCTTGAAGAGTGTTAATGAGGAACTTTGCTTGACACAGATGGGAAGCTTGTTCCAGAGTATGGGAAATCTCTGGGACAGGAATCTATCCCTCCAGCATGTCCTGTTTATTGTGGTGACAAGGTTTAGGTCCTTACAGCGTGTAGCTCGGCGGGATTGGGATTTCTTTAGGTGTAGCATGTTCAACAGCTCTGGGTTTGACATAGCTTTATATGTTAGGCAGAGATCATCTCGGAGTAGGCAATATGCTAAGGAGTAAAGCTGGAGATTTTTGAAATGGTCAGTGTAGGGCATCTGTTTGAGGCCAGTAATCCTCTTTGTGAGGTACTTCTGTGGCCTTTCCAGTTGCTGCAGATGTCTTGTGAGGTACATTCCAAAAGGGGCATTGTACTCTATAATGGGTCTAATGAGTGTCAAATAGAGGGGAACAACAACCTCTTTTTTCCTGGATGAGAACCCTTTTATGATGAGGTGTGCCATGTAGAATGACTTCCTGACTACTGTGGCGATGTGATTATCAAAGGAGAGACTACTGTCCACCTGGGTCCCAAAATCACATCACACATTCGGTGTTAAGTAGACTGCTGCCTATGTGGTAGTTCATGGATACAGAGTTTTTACCAAAGGGGATGACAACGCACCTTTTGGCATTGAGCTTGAGGCCATGGCTCTGACACCAGGCATCTGTCTCAGTGAGGCCTTTCTGTACGATGTCCACATCATTTGGGGATTCAACTATGGCTCCTAGTTTGCAGTCATCTGTGAACTTCGTTAGCCAGAGGTCTTCTGTGTTAGCCTGTACTTCAGAGAAGTAAATACCAAACAGGAGAGGTCCCAAGTCTGAGCCCTGTGGTACTCCCCTTGTCACTGATTTGAAGTCAGATTTGGAGTCTGCAACTTTTACAGTGTGGGTTCTGTCAGTGAGACAGTTGGCAACCCATCTTGTGATGTAGGGATTTATACCTAGTTTAGTGAGTTTAGCTATAATTCCAGAATGGGGGATGGTGTTGAAAGCCTTGGCGAGGTCAAGTTAGGCTGTGTGAACCACCTTACCCTCGTCTACAGCTTTGGTGATTGCCTCAAAGAAGTCGACCAGGTTCGGAAGGCATGATCTGCTTTTCACAAACCCTAACTGGGTGGGGTCCAGAGTTTGGAGGTTACCGATGTCTTTGTTTATGAGTTCCATGATATGTTCCATGGCCTTGCAGACCAGACTCGTCAGGCTATTAGGGCGATACTTCCTGGGATCAGTGGGGGCTCCCCCCTTTGTGGAGTGGGATAACTGTTGCATTCAGTGGGCACAAAGCCTGAAGTGAGGCTATGATTGAACATGGTGGGGTGCCAGTTCGTTCTGAAGTTCATGTAAAATGCAGTCTGGGATGTTGTCCGGTCCCATGGATGCTGTGCTTTTGGCTTTAGTCTAGAAAACACAGTACAAACTCCAGTATTCTGTTTCAAAAAAAAAGGAAACAGACTATCAGAGTTTGTTAAATTTGCTGATTTACTATGCTTTTTTACAGAAAAACACAGCAAATCGGCTGAAAGGAGGCATCAGGAATGGAAAAAGAGGGCGAAAGAGGGCGTTCCCCGCCCACTGATGTCATAGTAATGTCAAAAAATGGATGGAAGTTATTCAGGAGAGGGGCGGGAATGGGTGGGATTACAGGTGATGCGAGGGGTGTGGCCTTACTCCAGTTTTAGCCACAATGAAAGGTCGCAACCCTATGATTATCACAGCTAAACAAGTACATGTTAATACTAAAACTCTTTCACCTTTTCCCGGTTAGGGGTCACCACAGCGGATCACTGGTCCGCAGATTGACTGGCAGTTTTGTTTTTACAGTGTCAACTTGCCAGCCCAGCACCCAACCTTCACTGAAGGCAAACACACACACACACACACACACACACACACACACACACACACACACACACACACACTTACCTGCATGTCTTTAAAGATTCACTTGAATGCAGGAAGGACATGCAGACTTTGCACAAAAAGTGCTCCAGCTGCCGAAAATCGAAGCAGAGAACCTCTTGCTGTGAGGCGACAACACTAACCGCTGCACCACCGCAGCTGCAAAATGTGTACAGTTCAGCAGTTACAAATTCCTCAAGGGACAGTCTTCGCAGACAGTTCAGTAAACATCCATATATTTTTTGACAGACCACAAAGGAGTTAACTGAGCTGTCAAGATTCTTTTGTATTGCATAATAAAGAAATTCAGGCCAAACTATACATATTAGTTTAGCAGGAAAGGCTCAAAGAACACTATTTCATTCACTCTTTCAGTGTGCAGGTATCTAAATAAATAATGCTGAAATGGTATAGGTACATATACGGTACAAAGATGATTATGAGCGTGTCGCCAATTATAACCTGCTTATTATGTGTTCAAGACATGGATGCCAAGAGGTTTACTAGAGTGGTGACTTTTGGTATCCATGACGAGAACATATAATAAAGGGATATGATCGGAGACCTGATCATAATTCTTTGCAGTGAATGGAGCTTTATCAGCTAGTTACATTAAAAAAACACTTATGTGTTTTGTCGGTTTTCAAAGCCATAAAGCACTTAGCCTAGTACCAACCTATGAACCTATTTGCTATCAGCCTTAGGGCCTATACAAGCCTAGCCATGACAACTCCCTGGATATTTCTTCCCACAATATTTACTTCCCTGGACCCCTGTCTAGCAGGGCGACTGACATGATCCCCGGGGTGAATTTCCTATCTCTCATCCAATCGTCAAGGTTCCTTTTGAAGAGGGCCAAGGAAGCACTCTGCTTGACATGTATGGGCAGTCTATTCTAGAGAATGGGGAGTCTCTGGGTCAGGAACCTATCCCCTCCAGCATGTTTTGTTCATTGCGATGACAAGGTTTAGATCCCTGGAGCGTGTGGCTCTGAGGGATTGGGATTTCTTTAAGTGGAGAATGTCCAACAGCTCAGGGTTTGACATGGCCTCATATGTTAAGCAGAGATCACCCCGAGTAGACGATATGCCACAGAGTATAGTTGGAGTTTTTTAGACGGTCAGCATAGGGCATATGCTTTAGGCCTGTGATTCATTTAGTGAGGTATTTCTGTGGCCTTTCCAGCTGTTGCAGATGTCTTGTGAGGTACATACCAAATGGGGCGTTGTATTCTATAATGTGTCTAATGAGGGATGCGTACAGTGGGACAATGACCTCCTCTTTTCTGGAAGAAAAGCCCTTAGTGATGAGGTGTGCCACACAGAAGGATTTCCTGACTGTTGTGGCGATGTGGTTATCGAAGGTGAGACCACTATCCACCTGTGTCCCTAAGTCTCTCATCACACTTTCGGTGTTTAGTGTACTGCCACCTATGTGGTAATTCATGGGTACATGTTTTTTCCCAAAGGGGATAACTATACATTTCTTGGCATTAAGCTTGAGCCCATGGCTCAGGCACCAAGCATCTTTTTCTGTAAGGCCCTTTTGTAGACTATCTACATCATTTGGGGATTCAATAATGGCTCCCAGTTTGCAGTCATCTGCGAACTTTGTTAGCCAGAGTCCCTTAGTGTTGGCCTGTACTACAGAGAAGTAGATACTAAACAAGAGCGGTTCCAGGACTGAACCAGGAGGTACTCCACTTGTCATTTGTCTGGAGCTGGATTTCGAGTTGGCTACTTTTACAGTCTGGGTTCTGTCAGAAAGGCAGTAACATACTTTCTTATGTTACATAAAGTCTTGGACACATTACCAGCACAGACAGTAGTCAGAAACAAATCTTTTTTTTTTATTCTGACACTGTCGTTTGCTGGTCAGTACTTGCAGACTTAACTGCTTAGCATGATACCCAATATTAATAAGTGAACCAGGAGATTCTTAACATATGTTAAGATGAGGTATTTTGTTATAGAAGCTCTAACTGGTCTGTCTTTTTCCAGATATTAGAAAGTAATCACTCCACTCCATGCACTACAAATTACTATTGTGCACCCTGAAGCTAATAATGCCAGGATTGGGGAGCACAGTGTAACAGGATGCATGATGAGCACTCTAGATGCATGTTATTTCTGCAAAATTTGTTTACTTTACTGTTTACATACTCAATGGGATTTCAGGTCTGATAATATATCTGTAAATACTACTACTATTTCATCCTGTTTCTTGAATTTTAAGTAAAGAAGATGACAGTCGTGTTTGTTAAAACACCAGCTGTAGTAATATGAAACAATAATGTAAAAAAGGGAATGTATGCATGTGTATGTGAGTGTAACAGCATGCACCTATCTAGTACATACATATTTATGTGTACACCTCCATAAAGGGGGAAGCAACTACAGACCCTGGGAACCCACTCCATAAAGGGGGAGCTGCTACAGACCCTGGGAACTATCGCCCATTAGCCTGATGAGTTCAGTATGCAAAGCTATGGAGCGCATTATCATGGACCTGCTTAATGAAGATATAGGCAATCTCCAAACTATTGACCCTACACAGTTTGGCTTTGTCCAGGGGAGATCCTGCCTGCTGAACCTGGTTGACTTCTTCGAGGCAGTCACCAAGGCTGTGGATGAGGGTAAGGCAGTGCCATACAGCCTACCTCGACCTGGCCAAGGCCTTTGATACCATTCCCCATGCAGGTATCATTGATAAACTCACCAAACTAGGAATCAATCCTTATATCACTAGGTGGGTTGCAAATTTTCTCACAGACAGGACCCACAGAGTTAAAGTTGCAGATTCCAAGTCAGACTGTTGATCAGTCATGAGTGGAGTCCCACAGGGCTCGGTCCTGGGCCTTCTACTGTTTGGTATATACTTCTCAGAAGTCCAGGCCAACACAGAAGGACTTTGGCTGATCAAGTCCACTGATGACTGCAAGCTAGGAGTCATTATCAACTCCCCAAGTGATGCAGACATCCTACAAAATGGCCTCTCTGAGACCAATGACTGGTGTCAGAACCATGGCCTGAAGCTTAACACCAAAAAATGCTTATCATCCCTTCTGGAAAAAACTCAGTTCCCACAAATTACCATGTTGATGGTAGCCCACTAAACACTGAAGGGGCCATAAGAGATCAGGGCATCCAGGTCGACAGCCACCTCACCTTCGACCACCACATTGCCACTGTGGGCAGAAAGTCTTTCTACGTGGCAAATCTTATATTCTCATCCAGGAAGAAAGAGGTCATAATCCCTCTTTACTTATCCCTATTTAGACCAGTCATCGAATATAATGCCCCATTTGGCATGTACCTGACCAGACACCTACAACAGCTGGAGAGGCCACAAAAGTACCTCACAAAAAGTATCCTAGGCCTTAAACACATGTCCTACATGGACAGACTCAAGAAACTTCAGCTGCTCTCAGTCTCTTATCGTCTACTTAGAGGTGATCTCTGCTTGACTTACAAAGCCATGTCCAACCCAGCCCTACTTGAAATGCTACACCTAAAGAAATCCCAATTTCCCCACACCACACACTCCAGAGATCACACCCTCATTACCACAATTAACAGAACATGCTGGAGGGGCAGGTTCATCTCCCAAAGACTGCCCATACTCTGGAATACGCTTCCCATTCATGTCAAGCAGAGCACCTTGCTGGCCCTCTTCAAGAGAAATCTTGATGAGTGGATGGGTGACAGAAAGTTCACTCCAGGGATCATTCCAGTTGCCCTACTGGATATGGGCACTATGAACTAATATCGGGTGGCACAGTGTTTGGGCAATTTTTTGGGCTAGGCTTGTAAAGGCTCCAGGGCCATTAGCCTAGTACACACCTATGAACCTCATCAGTGTACATCCATGAAAGTGACAACAATCTGATGCAGGGCTCTCTGCTAGAAGTTAAAAGTATTTATTAACTATAGTTCTGCTCTGATCTTCCAGCAGAGTGCTTTCAGAAGAAAATCCTGATACATGGTCAGTGGTCATTCTGGACATCAATAGACTCCTCCTGATACTGAACTGCAACTGAGGAGACTGCAGGTGTAAGACAATGCCTAGAGGACTCTAAAACTCTGTATTTTGTTCTGTGTGCAGCACCACAGGCAGTGAAGTAATGCGTTTTCCTGCAAGCACAGCCATCTCCCAAAACAATATATTGTAATATTGTCTGTAGGCAATACCAATTATGACAGGTTTATGTGCTGATCTGAGGGTATGGTTACATATGCCATCACAGAAACCATGAAGGCATTCTCCAGCAAACAGAACATCCATGATACTCGCACAGCATTATTGGCTTGATCAAGAAAACTGATTATCACCATCACCATTATCTGTATCAAATGCATTTCCTGATGTACCAGCACTAGTAACTCAAACCGGTAACAGCGAATGAAATAATAAAATAAAAATTATTTAATCATTACATACACTCAGTACTTTCAGATAAAATGCCAAGATTCCACACCACACGAAGGAGGGGTAGTCAACGTAGAACTACTTGGGACAGGTTTCGGAAGTATACACAAATTAATTCATTTTGTTTAACTACCTGCATACACCATAAAGAATTCAGTTTTTCTTAGTTTAAATTTAAATCTTTCACACACAATCTTCAGTTTCTGGGTGACAGCTGTTAAACCAAAAGTCATTATCAAACCATCCTAGCAAAAGAGAAAAACAGCAAAGCAATGAAACCCAGTTTACATCTCCAAAGATAACAGCCCACGCGAGTAACAATTTTGTAATAATATTATATAATAAACCAGACATAGATAAGCCCCCAACAGATAAAGGAAGTACTATCTTAAAACTTTAAACAGCTATCCTCTTCAACCTGAAAAACAAGTCTGACTTAAATGACCTAATAACTGCATCAGAATAAACCAGCCAAAGTCTGAAAAAATTCCTGAAATTTGCTGCAGCTGCATAGGGTAGCTACAGCATCATATCCTCTTGTGCATGTCACACAGTATATTTATGGACTAATGGCAATCTCATGTTACAAGGCAGTCAACACCAAACTGCAGATTAGCACAGTACATATGAGGCCAGATTCCAAAATATGTGGTCTCAGTGTGGAATATGGCTCCCAATGTAAGCCTGTTTATAGATAGACCTTACAATGAAGTGAGTCACACTAAGAGCAAGTCTTTCAGATCAGGGCAGGCTTACACTGAGAGAAATTATTTTTCAATCTGGCAAGCAATCTTTTAATCTGTTCCATGTGGCCAGCAGCTATGCTAGCCACTAATAGCATATGCTGTCTCACATGTTGCTTGTGCATAGCTCAATCTTATTTTTTAATATATGCTGATCATTTTTAATTTTGCTTAAACACACAATGTCATTTACTGCTAAGCAAACTTTTTATGACACTCTCACTTATGACCTTATCATGATATGAAAATTCCCACTAGCAAATAACCACATCCATGTAATGTTTATTTGTTTCCCATATATGTGGAAGAGTTGCTGCATTCTTATACCCCTGCACAACAACTTAGGTCATCAAATGATGGGCAACTGGCTATTCTAAAAGTCTGAAATGAGACCTCTAGCAAGGTTTCCTTTAGTTACTTTGCTGTAGTCCTTTGGAACTGGCTACCCTCCCTGATTCAGGCATCCAAACTGAAGCTCTCCTTTAGGAGGTCCCAGTGTTATCATTTCAGGAGAGTTTACTAAGACCTTGAAAAAAGGGGCTGCCCCAATTCAGAAATATGACTTTTGAAATACTATTTTAATTTGTTTATACTTTAAAGACTGTTATGTTGATTATCCTCAGGAATAACACACACAATTTACCATAATTGTTAGTTGTTCAACTTTTAGTACAATGCCTAGGATTTAGGCATTGTAATACTTAAATTAATACATTTCAACAGCACAATTTCAGATTGTTAATTAGAAAACACATGTAAACCTAGGCAGCAAACATTACTTTAAATCCTTAGGCCATGGCCATTCTTCAACTACATGGATGAAACAACATTCGACAGAAATCAAATGGCAATTAATATACTGTTTATAAAGTCGATAAGGGGAAATAATTAATGGGCATGATAATTCCATATCCTAGTACATCTTAGGTATAATAAGCAAATTTTTTTTCAAACACATTTATTGAATTATCACTTTTGACATATGCAAATTTACATTCATATAAAAGTAATCAAATTATATTAACACAACAAACATTATAATTCACATATATTGCTATATATCATATAACCTAAGCAATATTACATACATTATTCAATTCCTGCTTTCTTTTTAAACAAGACACATCTTTATTACACCATCACTTTCTACATAGGTAATCATACATTTATATAAATGAAAACAAACCACACCAACACAATCCTAGTTGCAAGCATTTTACATCATAAACCATACTGAGGCACTACCAGTTGCAAACATTATACATCACTTATAATCAACCCAATCTTTCTCACTCAAACATTACATAGCTCAGTTAAGTCCTGCTGCCTTTTAAACCTCATTCCTCCCTTGTATTTATTGTTCCCACAATTCCTGTCTTTTCCTATGCAATTTTCTCCTACCTTTTTCTAAAGATTTCAATTTCAGTTGTTTTATCTCTCTGTTACTATACTCACTACTTCCAGTATAGCTGGTTTAGATTTTCATTTCCATTTTCTAGCAATTGCTTTTTTTGCAGCCACCATTATTAGACACAGCAAGGCCTTACCATGTTGGCCTTACCATGTCTAGCCAATACCAATTCTGTATTATAGCTCAGAAAAATTATCTCCCTCGTCAGACCAATCTGTCCACCCAGCATCTCTGACAGTGCATCATGCAGGGAATCCCTAAAGTCTGCCAACTCACCACACTCCCAGAAAATTTGTTCCCAATTACCTCTTTCTTCCCCTTCACACCTCCAACATTTGCTTGTTAGCCTGAGGAAAAATTCTCTGGAGTCTACTTAGGGTATAAAAATAGCTATGTAAATATTTCCAGGCAAAAATCCTAAATCTTCTAGATGTTGCTGCATATGACATACATATATCTCCTCCAATTATTTCTTTGTGAACTGCTTATCCAGTCTTTTTCCAATCCTTTCTAACCTCCTCTGATCAATTCTTATAGTTACCACGCAATATTTTATATGCTCTACTAATTATTCCTTTTTTAATGGCAGCTCCTATTCTAGATTCTATTAAAAACTTTACCAGTGCTGGTCTTTCATTTAGAAACCTCATTTTTTTTCTCTTTGCCTATACTCTGATGTCAATCCCTGATAGGGAAGGCAATCTTTAATTTGCAGTCCAAATAAATACTTAGTGTCTTCCTATTCTATCATCTTTCCCTCTCTAGTTATTTGCTCCCAATACCTTGGTTCCTTTGCCATTTTTTCCAACAAATTCTAGTCCCCCCTTGCCTATTGATTGTATCCCTAATTGCAGTTATCACTATCAGCAGAATCTCTTTTCTCCATTCCCGTTGTTGGTTTATTTCTTTGAATACTTTCTGCTACTTTATGGATATAATATTCTGCATGATTACTATTATTTTCCTTACAGACTTCCATCCAAAATCCCACTCTCTCCTGGTTTCTTGAGCTTCCCATCTGTTTCATCATCATCCTTTTCCACTTTGAATTATAGTTTTCTGGTTGTGCTATGTATAGGAGTTTTAACTGTGTATCTCTGAAATACCCTGTCAAATTGAGTAATCCCAATCCGCCCTGTTCTACTGAAAGAATCATCCTATCCCACTTGACTGTTGCGGTCTTCTCCTCCCACATAAAGTCTTTCAGTTCTTTATTAATTGCTACCAACAACATTTCCTCTGGTTGATAAAAATATGCCTGACATGCATAAGACCAAATGGCTGAAAAACATTTTAACTGCTTGCATCTTACTATCCATAGCCATATAACAAAGCTTCTATTTTATCAGTTTTTGTATTATCTTTTGTTTAATCTCTTCCACATATATTTAGCTGCCACACTAGAATAATTTTTAATTCATACTCCTAAATACTTAATTTTACTGTGTCACGGGTATTCCTGAACCAGTTCATGTGTGGGTACATACAGTGGATAAAAAAAGTGTACACACCCCTGTTAAAATTCCAGGTTTTTGTGATATAAAAAAATGAAACCACAATAAATAATTTCAAAACTTTTCCCACCTTTAATGTGACCTATAACCTGAAAAATTCAATTGAGAAACAAAGAAATCTGTTAGGGGGAAAATATACAAAAAATAAAAAATGTACAATAAGTTGATTGCATAAGTGTGCACACCCTTAAACTAATACTTTGTTGAAGCACCTTTTAATTTAATTACAACATTCAGTTTTCTTGGGTACACACCTGCCATCAATTAGAGAGACTCTAATTAACCCCAAATAAAGTACAGATCTCTTAGTAGGATTTTCCTGACACTTACTCAGTTACCTGCTACAGCAACAGCCATGGTTCACCGAGAGCTTACAAATCATCAAAGGGATCTCATTGTTGAAAGGTATCAGGAGAAGGTACAAAAAAATTTCCACAGCATCGGATATACCATGGAACACAGTGAAGACAGTCATCAAAAAGTGGAGACAATATGGGACAACAGTGATGTTGCAAAGAACTGGACATCCCTCCAAAATTGATGAAAAAACAAGACAAAAACTGGTCAGGGTGGTTGCCAAGAGACCTACAGCAACACTGAAGGAGCTGCAGGAATTTCTGGCAAGTACTGGTTGTATACTACATGTGACAACACTCTCCATATTTTCTATATGTCTGGACTATGGGGTAGGTTGCAAGACAGAACCCTTTTCTTACACAGAAAAACATCCAGGCCCAGCTAAAATTTGTAAAACAATACATCAAGACTCCCAAAAGCATGTGGGGAAATGTGTTATGGTCTGATGACACCAAGGCTGAACGTTTTGGCCACAATTCTAAAAGGTACGTTTGCACAAAAAGCAACAATTCACACCACCAAAAGAACACCATCCCCATGGTGAAGCATGGTGGTGGCAGTATTATGCTTTGGGGTTGGTTTTCTTCAGCTGGAACCCGGGCTTTAGTCAAGATGGAAGGAATTATGAACAGTTCCAAATACCAGTCACTTTTGGCCCAAAACTTTCAGGCATCTGCTAGAAAGATGAAAATGAAGACAAATTTCACCTTTCAACATGGCAATGACCCCAAGCATACATCCAAATCAATAACACAATGGCCTCACCAGAAGAAAATTAAAGTATTGGAATGGCCCAGCCAGAGTCCAGACCTAAATCCAATAGAAAATCTGTGGGGTGACCTGAAGAGGGCTATGCACAAGAGATGCCCTCGTAATCTGACAGATTTGGAGTGCTTTTGTGAGGAAGAGTGGGCAAATATTGCCAAGTCAAGATGTGCCATGCTGATAGACTCCTACCCAAGAAGACTGAATGCTGTAATTAAATCAAAAGATGCTTCAACAAAGCATTAGTTTAAGGGTATGCACACTTATGCAACCAGCTTATTGTACGTTTTTTTTATATTTTTTCCCCTAACAGATTTGTTTGTTTTTCAATTGAATTGTACAGGTTATAGATCATATTAAAGGTGGGAAAAGTTTTGGAATGATTTGTTGTGGTCTTATTTTTTTATATCACAAAAACCTGGCATTTTAACAGGGGTGTGTACACTTTTTATATCCACTGTAATTTACTGCTATTGCCTTTGTTTTAGCTTCATTCATTTTGTATCCTGAAAAGATCTGAAACTGTCTCAAAATGTTCTACAACACTGTAATGTTAATGTCTTTTCTGGTTCTGTCAGGTATAAAATAATATAATTTGCAAATAAAGCCAGCTTTTCTTGACTACCATACCAGTTATATCCTCGAATTTCTAAGTCCCTTATTTTCTTTACCAGTGGTTGTAAATGTAATGCAAATAATAAAGGGAAAAAAAGACACCCCTGCCGGGTTTCCTCTGCTCAAGCAGAAATTATCTGAGAGGACCCCACCCACTTTAATTTTTGCCTCTGATCCCTCATATATCCTCCTAATCAACCTTATAATTGTATCAGGGAATGCAAATACTTCCACTGCCCTGCTCATAAAGTCCCAGTTTACTTTGTCAAATGCTGTTTCTGCATCAAGACCAACCAACACCAATGGTATTTTCTTACATTCTGATTCCCTCTAGATTATCAATGTTCTGTTAATGTTGTCATATGTTTGCCTGCCCTCCACAAAACTACAGTGCTCCATATCTATCAGTTTTGGAATTATTTTTGCCATTTTTTTATCCATTATAGACATGAACACTTAATAATCATGGTTTAGTATTGGAATAGGCCTATATGAAGCTGGATCTGATAGATATTTACCCTATTTAGGTATTACAGTTACCACTGCTTTCTTCCAGGACAGTGATACTTATCTTCCTCTTAAGATACTGTTAAACAAAACCTTTCAGATCTTTATCAGTTTTTTTTTCCTCCTAGCTTCCAAACTTCCACAGGAATACCATCTATTCCTGAGGACTTTCCTGTTGATTGGTTATTCATCAGAATTTTTATCTCATCTCCTCCTATCCTAACAGTACGTAATTGAGCCTCATCTACCTCTAACCTTGGCATATTTAATTCTTCCATAAACATTTCCATTTGTATCCTTTCATGATTTTCATATTTCTCTGCTTTATACAGACTCATAGAATTTCTGAAATATTTCCAATACCTCTACAGGATCTCATCACCTTCCTTGTTATAGACTCCCTAAGTTTGGTGATAGCCCTTCCTACTTTCTGTTGCCTGAGTCATTGTGCTAAAAGTTTTTGTGCTCTAGTGTTATCAAAAAACAGTTGCTTAACAGTAATCTTTCTAAGCTTGTGCATATTATCGAGGTAATCCCTTATTTTCTGCCTAGCATTTTGCAGTTGATCTTGTTCTGTGATATCCCCCCTATTCTGCAATACTTTAACATTTATCAGTCCCTCTAAATAATTTGTGTTACTTCTTAAGCATAGCTCCATTTCTTTTATTTCCACCATATTTTTAAATTCCACCTTAATTTTATCCCACTCCTTAGCTATGTTTTCAGAAGAAATTTCTATCCTCTCTAACAGTCACTGAATAATCTCCACTACCCATTCCTTAAATTCCTCTCTTTTCAACAGGTAGATGGAACAGTGCCAATGTCTCATTTTTATTTTATTACCCTATGCTTTTATTTTAGCTATTACTGGCACATGATCTGAAATAGTTATTGGGTAAGTATCAAGACCTTCAATTAAATGCACATGTTCCTGTGAAATTTAAATTCTGTCTAGCTTAGTCCACTTTTTATATCTTGGGGAATAACATGTAAATTCAATCCAAACTCCTGTTACTGAAGTCACATCTTCCATGCCAAATATTTTCATAAATTTCTTCAAAAATCTACCCTCCTTTGTTATATTTTCCTTCTGGGCCTCCAGACACATCTTCACTACTGCAAATCAAATTCCAGTCCCCACCTATAAGTAATATTCCTTGCTGAAAACTGATTATTTCTCCCAGAATCTTCTTAAGCTCCATATTAGCAGTTTTAGGTGGAATGCAAACACAAGCCAGTGTAATCCTCCTCCTTTGCCAGTAGCCCCTTAGCACTACAAATCTACCATTATCATCTTTATCTTCTTATATCACTATTGGAGCTCCTCTTGCAATTAATATAAGTACTCCTCTTTTCCTTTGTCCCAGGTATTCCGTGAATAACCATCCTAAAAAACCTTTCTTTATCAAATTCACATGTTCAGTTTTTTCTAAGTGTGTCTCCTGTAAAAAGAAGTTATGTCTTACCGTAATGTTCCATCTGTGTTGATCTTCGTTCATTCATTACTGATGGGTTATCGGTTCCGTCCTTGGAACCGAGCCGGCTAATATTAAGCTCGCATCAGCCAAATCCTCTCGAGCCAAGGTCCTACCCAGAATGCTCTGCTCCCTGTTACCTCAGATTGAGTTTGCAAGTTGATAGATAAGAGTAGAGGCTACCTCTGGTCATGACAGACCTACAAGAAAGGAGTACATGAGATCAACCAAGAACCTCCGGAAGGGGGATGGAGGGTGGGAAGTAATGAATGAACAAAGATCAACAACACAGATGGAACATTAAGGTAAGACATAACTTCTTTATCTGATATTGTTAATCTTCGTTTATTCCTTACTGATGGGACAGAGTCCCCAGCTACCTGTATTCCTGGGTGGCCCTCTTGGGAAGGACGTTCCTGAGCACATGGAGCCAAAGGAAGCTCTACCTCTGGAGGCCAAGTCCAATTTGTAATGAAGAATAAAGGTATGAGGTTTGGCCCAAGTCGCAGCTGAGCAAATATCATTGAGGGAAGCCTTAGCATGGAAAGCTGCTGAAGTTGCCATAGATCTTGTAGAATGAGCTTTCACTCCATTAGGCAAGGTGAGATTGATTTTGTTGTAGATAAAGGTGATACCGTTTCTCAACCATGAAGCCAGTGTAAATTTTGATACAGGATGGCACCGTCTAGGTGCAGAAAAAGCCAGAAACAGTTGGTCTGATTTCCGGGTAGATTTTGTTCTGTCCAGATAAAATCGTATTTGCCTATGAACATCCAAGGAGTGCAGGCAATACTCTCCCTTGTTAGAATGGTTAAGAAAGAACACTGGAAGATTAATAGAATGGTTGATAGATTGCTCTGACACCACTTTTGGTAAAAAGATAGAATTGGCTCTCAGTGATACCTTATCCTTATGGAAGATAAGATAGGGAGGTTTGATGCATAAGGCCTGAAGTTCTGACAATCGCCTGGCCGATGTGATTGCAATCAGAAACAAAGTTTTCCAAGAGAGATATCTTACATCACAAGAAGGCGCACATTCAAAGGGTGGAGCTGTTAAAGCTTGCAGAACCAAAGCCAAATCCCAAGGTTGTACGGGTTCTCTAAAGGGAGGTTTTAGGTGGATAACCCCTTTCATGTGACATAAGTGAAGAATCTTGAAAACCAACATGAAAATTTGAGATGGAAGCTAAGTGTACACAGATAGTAGAGACAGACACTCCAGAGTGGAAAAAATGTGACAAGTAATCCAATACCACCGAGACCGAGGCTGACAAGGGGTCTGTTTGCTTATCTGCTGCCCATAGAGAGAACCTTTTCCATCTGTTAAGATAGATTAGTCTGGTGGGCGATTTATGAGATGCAATAAGAATATTGCACATATGGGACGAAAGGTTTTTATGCCTGGCAATCATAGGAAGTGGAGAAACCAAGCTGTTAGTTTCAAGGTTGTTAGATTGAGGAGAATCAGAACCTGCAGATGGGAGATCAACATTGGGGATGGATTGAGGATCCACAGTTGATCTAGCAAGAGGCCCGAGGAAGGGAAACTAGACTTATCGAGGTCAATATGGAGCAATGAGGATCACTTTGCTCTTCAACTGTCGTGCTTTCTTTAGAAATTGGGAGAGGAGGATGGGCATAAAGAAGACCCGAGGGCCAAGCATGGACTAGAGCGTCCCTTGGTGACTGTCCCCGAGGGGGGATCAGAGCAAAGTAGTTGCTGCATTTGTAGTTGGTTGGGGAGGCAAATAGGTCGCAGCAAGGCTGGCCCCAGCGGTTGAAGATTTTTGCCACTATCAGAGGATTGAGGGACCACTCATGAGGCTGTAGAATGCACCTGCTCAATTTGTCCGCTATCACGTTGGAGCTTCCGGGAATGTGCACTGCAATCAGAAAGCGGTTGTGAGCTATCACCCATTGCTATATTTTCAAGGCCTCTCGGCATAACATGTAAGATCTGGTACCCCCTTGTTTGTTGATATACCAGACCACTGACATGTTGTCTGACTGGATTGCAATAGTCCCTGACGGAAGGATGGATTGAAAAGCTTGCAATGCTAGAAGCACCGCCCTCAGTTCCAGGACACTGATATGCAAAATAGCCTCTGTCTCTGACCAGGTGCCTTGGACTGAGTTTCCTTGAAATAGTGTGGCTATCGGTTGATGGGGGTTGAAAGGGCGAGACTACTGTTGGGGATTTCGAGACATCCACCAGAGTAAATCTTGCTTGCATTTCTGAGTTACACTTATTTGAAAAGACAAAAGATGTTGTAGAGGGTACCACTGAGTGAGAAGTAGCCATTGAAGACGTCTCATGTGGAATATGGCTAGAGGAACAATGTTGACTGAAGCTGCCATTGACCCCAGTAGCTGAAGTACAGATCGAGCATGGGATTTGTGGTGACACAGCAGCAGCTGAACTTGTCTTATTCTCTGAAGTCTGTGTTCTGGAAGGGATGCTGTGCAATTTCTTGCGTCCAACAGTACCCCTATAAATTCCGAAGACTGAGTTGGGGTTGTGTTGGATTTCTCCCAGTTTATAGTGATTCCCAGGGTTCCAGCTGTTAAGAGAGTATACTGCAGGGCTTCTTCCAGTAGACACTTGGTGGGGGCGGTAAGGAGCCAGCCGTCTAGATATGGAAATGCCTGGAATCCCTTAAGTCACAAGTGAGCGATAACCACTGCCATGCATTTTGTGAACACTCTGGGGGCTGTAGAGAGACCAAAGGGCAGGATTCAAAACTGGTAGTGACTGGCTCCTATACAGAAGCGGAGGAATCTTCTTGAGCGTTTGTCCATTTTTATGTGGTAATACGCATCTTGAAGATCTACAGAGCACATCCAATCATCTTTTTCCAGGAGAGGAAGGATAGACTGAACTGTGACCATCCGGAATTTCTCTGTTTTTACCAATTTGTTTAGTGTACTCAGATCCAGAATTGGTCTCCAGTCCCCTGTCTTTTTTGGCACTAAAAAAAACCTTGAGTAAAATCTGTGTCCTATCTGATCTGGGGGGACCATCTGGATGACTCTTTTTTGTAGCAGCTTTTTGATTTCATGTGCTGCTGTTTCCCTATGAGGAACGTCAGGTAACACTCTTGATGAGACTAGGCAAAGATGGAAGGGGATGTGACAGCTTCTGGATATAATCCATTGTACCCAAGAGTCAGTTATCTTTTGCCAGGCAGCGGGGTACAAGGAGAAACGACCCCCGACCACTTCCAGAGATGAGCAGTCGGGCAACGCTTCAGGAGCGCTAACAGGGTTGGCCACAGAGAGAATCTCTGGAACACTGGTTTCACGGACCTCCTCTGCCCCGAAAGGGGCATCTTCCATTGGAGTTTCCCCCTCTGCCTCCAGGGGAAATTCGGCATGTGCATCCCGAAAAGAACCGTGTGATATTCTTGTGCCAGATCTTTCCGCTCCCCTGATTTCTGGAATAGAATCGCTGAGGAGTGGAGTGTCTGACACCAATGGCAGACAAGGTCTTGCCAACTTGTTCGAACAGTGCCAGCATATCCTTGACTTTAGGGCCAAACAAAGAAGCGGCCTTTCTGGGGGCATTCATGAAGGAAGCCTTAAAGGAGTCCGCAAATTCACAAAGGCACATTTAACCATGTCATCTGGCGACTATACCTGTGCCTGCCATTCTAGCCGCCCCTGCCGTTGCATGAGAAATAAGACGCATAGAAGAGTTGGAAATGGACTCTAGGGTGGCTATCTGAGAAGCCACATTATCACGGACTTCGTCAGAAACAGCTCCTGCTAAGGTTTCAGTGAGCTTGTTGATAAGATCTTGCTGAAGCCTGGTAAAATGTGCCAAATAATTCAAAGACCTTATGGCAAAGGTCGATGAAGGAAACACATGCTTCCCTAATCTGTTAATCGCCAGGGACTCCTTGTTGGGCGGATGGACAGTTTGGCTCTCTTCTGCCAAATCCTTCTTAGTAGCAGCTGCCACCACCATAGCATCTACTGGAAGACCACATGGCCAGTAGGGTTGCTCAGCGGGGGGGGGGGGGTGATAATATTTTATCTGGCCTTTTAGGTATCGCTTCCATGGTATCAGGAGCCTGGGTCTATGTTAAATATTCGAACATCCAAAATGTCGAACATTACATTTTGATGTTCGAACATAA
The DNA here is from genome assembly GCF_019279795.1 of Protopterus annectens. Lineage (NCBI taxonomy): Eukaryota > Metazoa > Chordata > Ceratodontiformes > Protopteridae > Protopterus > Protopterus annectens. The sequence continues at coordinate 184,300,535 of NC_056735.1, forward strand.
AAAAAAACACAGAAAAAAATACTTTAACAGTGTAGGCACCGCCCACACCCCCCTACTTAAATATACCAACTCCGAGACCGCACTTCAGTGCCGAAAAGGGAAATTCTCCCAATCTGCACTGTACGGTGCCATTGAAAGTCTATCTTCGAGCACTCAAAATTTGGAACATTTGGTCTCGACCATGTAACGTTCCAAATTTTGATAGTTCGAAGATTTGACAGGTACCCTAGGAGCCTTCCATGCACACTGCATGATGAGCTGGACAAGCAACAGGCGGGGGTGACCCAGGAGGTAGGGGGTTGGGCACGAAAAGCCTACAGGAATATGGATTCCTCAGAGGAAGGATTAAAGGGCTGCAAGTTACCCCTCTAAGGATCTCGAGGATGTCACCAAAGGAGACCTCATCAGAGGGTAACCATGGGGACCCTACCCCATCATCAAAATCCATATCTTGAGTCAATGACTCCTCAGTAGAGTCCATGTGACTCCTCTTACACGATGCTTTGCAGGGTGCTTCATCAGTGGGAGGTTCTGGGGAAGACTGTAAAGAGAGGGTCTCCTGAGGAGGAGAGACCTGAGGCTCTTGTGCCTGGGAGTTGAAGCTTGTGGCAGTTGCAGCACAGAGGGGGGAGAGGACTCTGACAAATGAGCTTTGACAGCGGAGGCAACCGCCCTCTCCATGGCCTGGAAGGTTGGCCCACCCAAGGAGGAAAGGCAGCCCGGAACCAAGCACGACAACCTCGGAACCGGGGTCACACCCCGACGAGCCCACCCCCAGACCAGGAGTCTCAAGAGGACCGTGAACCGCAAGAGAGAGCGCATCCCTGGAAGGTGCCAAAGAAAAAATCGGCAGGGAGCCAGGAATGCCCTCCCCAATGGCACAGCCACTGGCCTGAGAAAAGCGCGATGCCCAGTGCACCGAAGGCCACAAGGACGACTCTGGTTCCAAAGTGAGATCCACTATTGGAGTCAGAGGGAGAGAAGCTGCTATCGGAGTAATAATGCTCCGAAACTAGAGTGGAAGTCGAAGGAGGAGTATACGTTGGTATTTGAGGGAAAATACGCTCACCTGAATGAGAGAACGTGGACTTCGATGGTTGAGAGAGACATCTGTCCACAAGCAAGTGGTCAACAAGCCGCAACACATCCTGCTCAGAAAGACTCTTGGTTGACCTCATGGAGAATGTTGATGGCAATTCTGGCCTTTCCAGGAAAGGACTATACTGACTGCTTGCAAAAGGATCGAGTGAAGGGGAATATTTGGTACTTGCTAATTCAATAGGTGCAGAGCTCAGAGCCGAGAAAGTCTGCACCAAAGAAAACGGTGTGGAAAACATATGCGTCGAAGTTGTCAGCGCCATAGTAGCTGAAGGAGTCTGTACTGTAAAGGCAAAGGTCTGCCCCAAAGAGTACGGTGCCATAGTGGAAAATGTCTGCACCGGCAATAAGGATGGTGCCGAGAAGGGCTACACAGAAGTACATGTCAGTGCCGAAAGAGTCTGCGCCATGGAGTACAGAAGAGTCATACTTGGTGCCAAAGGGGACTGAACCTGTATTGACTGTACCATTAGGGATGGCGACAGAACTGTCGGAACCGTAGTTGTCTGCACCGGGAACTCCGGGGCCGATATTGATAAAGGAGACATGGCTGTAGTCAGGATCATTTGGGGCGGTGCTAAGCCTGAAGCCGACATGGTCACAGGAGGCAGCGCCAGAATAGTAATCAATTTCACCTTCTTGTGAGTCGATTCCCTACAATCTCCAGAGAGAGAAGGAGGGAGTGACTTCAATGAAGAAGAGGAAGAATGCCTCTTGTGGGGTTTAACAAGAGGGGGTGAGCCCTCCGACCCAGAAATAGCCTCAAAGAAAGGAGACTTGAGGAGACCTTTCAAAATTAACTTATTCTTCCTCTCGTTGAGAGTCCTTGTAGAGAAATTTTTACAAATCCCACACAGCGGATCTACAGTCAAGTGGGAGACATTAAGACAGCAGACACAAGTCATGGCCATCGGAAAGCAGTAACTTACGGCCGCAATCCTTGTGCTGCTTGAAACCAACAAAACTTTTCTTATCCGACATAGCTGGTCTGGAGAAGAAGCACAGTAGCAAAAAGAAGAATAACGGCTACCCAAGAAAAGGGTAAAAAGAGAAAAGGAAGAATTGCCAACAATGGTAATGGAGAATTACCACAGGGTAAGAAAAGAGGGTAATAAAGGGGAAAAGACTAAAGGGAGAGAGTCTAAATGTGCGATAGGGTAGGAAATATTAGAATAAACTTTTGAGAAAAAAAAATTTAGAGTAATAACAATATATAAACTGTCAAAAAATTAGACACTTAGCTGAGAGAGTGGCTTGACACAGCTGTTCAGCAACGCGGCAAATGAGATGTGAGGTAACAGGGAGCAGAGCATTCTGGTTAGGACTTTGGCTCGAGAGTTTTTGGAGCTTGATATTGGCCGGCTCGGTTCCGAGGACGGAACTGATAATTCATCAGTAAGGAATGAATGAAGATTAACATCAGATCATTGACATTTTAACATCCTAATAGGAACAAAAGTCCAAAATTGACAGCCGCACCTCAAAGACCTGAGCTAACCTAAAAGAAATGTAATCCATGCTAAGATGCATGGTGCAGCCTGTGCTTCTACTAAGTGCTGATTGGTTTTGTCTTTTCTTTTAGCTCTCCCAGCTGGGAACCCCCCCCCCCCCGAATGTTTTAAGAGAACATTAACTACCTAGGGAAAGCCCCTGAATGCTGTCAGAGAACATTATCTCCTAGCCAGTTTCTCTTTTCTTTTTTTATTCCCCAGCCAATCCCTCTCCACTAGACTGTAGCTAGTTTCTCTTTATCAGATTCTCTCCATGGAGACAAGAACCAGGCAGACAGTTTCTCTTTACCAGACTATTTACATGGAAACATGAAGACCAGCTGAAGAATTGTTACTGAGCATACATGTATTTGGTAAAAAAATGTATTCATTTACATGCTCTCTCTTAAAACTTGTTACTAAATCAGTCTAAGGTCTTTAATCCAGTCATTCCTCCATGCAAGAATGAGGAAAAAAAAAAACATTCTTTTTTCTTTTATCATGCTTTTTAACCAGGCTTGTTAGTACATTGCAGTGCCTACATTTCCTAAAACTGAACAAAAAGGAAGACCGAAGGGAAAAAGAAAAAAAAAAGAACAGCAGCACCTGTTTACAATCCCCATTACACTTACAAATAACTGAAAAAAAACTTTACTTATTGCATGTAAAGAAAACAGCATGCCACAAAACTGGGACTATTTAAGAAAAAAAATCTTTACTTACAGTTAACTTTTTCCCTATTCTTCCCTTCCCCAAAGCACTTTTCCGACCATTAATGACATGAAGTAGAGCATATGCTTTAGAGTCCCCCACAACAACAGATTTTGAAAAAGTCCAATATTTCCAGAATATCTTGTTTTGTCATAATTCACAAATATAATGATTGCATTGTAATCTCATATTAAGTCACTGGTTTTATTACTATTCATCTCCAAAATCCTGTCTCTGCTTCATTTCCAACATACTCTCAATTCCTCTAGTCAACTCTTGTGCTCCCTTCCTTCTCTCTAACATTTTCCGTTGAAAAATTTGAAAAGGTTTCTCAGGTACAGTCCCTCTGTGGTCTTTATTACCAGAAGAATAAGGAGAAGAATCTCCTTCTGTTTCACAGCTTACTTTTTGTTGGCAAACTTTTGTATTTCCTTAGCAACTATTTCATCAAAAAAATGATTTTGTCCCTCCAGGGAAGAATAATTTTAAGGCAGTTGGGTACAGCAGTTTAAATCTCACATGTGCATCTCAACATTCCCTGAATAGTGGAATAAATTTGCTCCTCTTCTGTATGGTATACAAGGAGTAATCATTCTCCACAAACACTCTGCTATCTCAGACTTTTAGTACTTTGTCCTTCTGCCACAGTTTTGTCAGAATCAACTCCTTCTGCTGGTAGGATTGCATCTTTATTATTAAAGATCTAGGTTGGTTTCTTATAGCCGGGTTTGGAGAATACACATGATGTGCCCTTTCAAGTAACAACTCCTGCTATGGAATGCTAGTCCAGTTGTTTATTTGTGTTTTCATAAAATTAATGCAGTCTGTTGCTTCCAACTTCTCTGGTATAGCTGAAAATCTCAGGTTTTCCCTACATGCTCTGTCCTCTAATTCTATTATTTTTTTGAAACATCTCTTCCTGAGCAGTCTCATACTCAGCCAGCCTTTTCTTCATTTCGACCTCTTATTTTGGAAGCTTTGTCATCTCATCTGAATATCTGTTTAAAGCTTCTTCCATTTTTTCCACCCTTTTGTTGTGTTGATATACTCCATCAGTGTTTTGTTTATTTTTACCAGGTCTGTATGCAGTTGTCATATCTTCCTGTAGGTTATTGGAAGTCATGTCTGAAGGTTGCATTGCTTTTTGATGAACGAATGCAGAACTTTCCCCAGTCAGTGTTTCTTCCTCACTTTTGCAGCTAATTTTTTTTCCAGGTCTTCTGTACTTCTTTATTCCTAGCATCCAGGCAGTGCACTCACTAGCCAGTTACTGAAATTTACCCATAAACACAAGTCTAGTGGCCTTCTCTGCTGAGTTTCTGTTTTCACATTTGGACAGCTAGAAACAAGCTTTTACTCATGTGCAGCCATTTTGGAAGTGGTTATAATATGTCAAATCTGTCACTGTGTTCGTTAACATAATGAAAAGAAAAGATAAACTAAGCCCCAAAACATCACAGTTTCAGCTTTACATAATGTCATAAAAGCTCTAAGCAAGCCACTGTGTTCATTATAGCAAGCTAAGCTCGTTCAGATAATGTAGCCTTATAGCTCAGGGGTTAGTGCACTGGTCTACTAAATCAATGACCATGAGCTCAAATCTCATCAAGGCATCTACTTGTCTTTTAAAAAAATGTCTAACAAGAATTTCTTGTTATCAGTTTTAAGGGTAGGAAGTTGGCATAATGGATAAGGTGTATACCTTACAGACACAAGGTACAAGGTTTGATTCTCACATGGAGTAACTGACTAGGCCTAAAATGACCACAAGGGCAATTAGCCTAGTACTAATATATGAACCTATTAACAGCAGCCTGCATTCACACACTGTACTTCTAGAAAGGTTCCTAATGTAAATTAAGCTCAGGTGGTTAAATCAGCCACCAACATAATGACAGTTCTGACTCACGAACCTTGTTAGTGCAGAAGGTGATTATATGAAGAGAAGTGAAGCTGTATGCATGATGTGCACTGAACTTGAGTGCATAGTTTAAACAGATTAAAATACTGCATTCAGGATAGAGCCTCTACACAGACTTCTACCATGTGTACTGCTTTAGCCCTTGTTTTCTGAAGAAATATGCTAGGAGTCAAAGTGATCCAAGGTGAGATTAAGAAAATGTTGTGAACAGTATCCGAGAAGCGTGGATACTCTACTCAGAGGTTGAGTGTAGCCTGAGGTCAGGACTGTTGAGTGTCTTTTAAAAGGACTATGGTTGTGACCCTCGGCAGCTGGGAATTCTAGCTTCGAGGACAGCTGAGAGTCAGTGGCCATGCCGAGCCTTAGCAGTAGTGGTGCTCTTCTAATTAGCCTTAAGAAGGACTGCTGTCGGAAGTCTCTGTGGTGGTGGCTGCAAGGACCATGGGCTCGGTGGATCTGAGCCGGACAGACAGAGAAAAAATTATGAGGCGTAAGTCCTGACAAGGGCTATTGATTTCAAAAAATTCAAAACCTTATCTCAGTGCTAAAAGGAGATCTCCAAGAAAGACTAAGATGCTGCCATTAAGCGGTCCTTAAGTCCCTTTATTTAAGAGTATTCAGCACAATATACTGTTTCTAAATGCTCTCCAAGCGCTGGTCAGAAAGCTTTTAAGGACTTAAGAACCAAGTCCTCAAGAACACTCAGCAGTCCTTATCAGGACTTCACCACTAGTAAGAGTTTTGTTCATCAACAGTCCTTTCAAGAACTCTTCAGGACAAAGTAACAGTCAGTTTAAGGACTCTTCAGGACAAAGTCACAAAAACAGTCCTTCTTAGGACTCCATAGATCTGATCAACAGAACCTTCGTGGATCCCTGACTCACAGCAGCGCCCTCAAAGGATTATTTTAATGGGAATATCCCCTCAAGGATACCCCTCTGGGTATTTGTTGTTTTTCAGAATGTTGTGAACAGTCAAAAGTAGTAGTTGTGGCTAGGCATAAACTAAGATGACAGCCAAACTTCATAAAAGTGAGGTAACTGAGCCTAAGTAGCTTGCAACAAGGCAGTTACATGCTTTGGCCCTCACAGGGCAACATGTGCAACCTATAAATTGAATGCAACATTGCTAAGTCAGATATAGCAGGCACACCTGTAGCTCAGCGCTTATCTCCAAAATATTCTGGGTACCACTTTAGTTTTGACACTAGCACACTTATTCAAAGATAGTCTAAACAGCACTTTAGTTTTGATGCTAAGAAGCATGCCAAGATATTCTGTGCATCACTTCAGTTTTGACACTAGGATACTTATGCCAAGATACTGTAGTTTTGACACTAAGACACTTACACCAAGATACTCTGTGTACCACTTTAGTTTTGACACTAGTGCACTTAGGCCAACATATTCTAGATACCAATTTAGTTTTGACACTAGGACACTTATGTCAAGATATTCTGTGTACTACTTTACTTTCGATACTAGGACACATGCCAAGATACTCTAGTTTTGACACTAAGACACTTATGCCAATATACTCTGTGTATCACTTTAGATTTGACACTAGGACACTTATACCAAGATATTGTGTACCACTTTAGCTTTGACACACAACACTTATGCCAAGATATTTTGTGTATCACTTCAGTTTTGACACTAGTAAACTTATGCCAAGATGTTGTGTGTGCCACAAGTTTTGACACAAGACATTTATGCCAAGGTACTCTGTGTACCACTTTACTTTTGATACTAAGAATACCTTGATATAAGTGTACATGTACCATTTTAATTTTACCACCAGGACACTTATACCAAGATACTCTGAATCACTTTAGTTTTGAGACTATAGCACTTATGATAAGATATTCCGTGTACCACTTTAGTTCTCTTACTAGGACACTTACACCAAGTCATTTTATAAATCACTTTTAGTTTTGATACTAGGGTGCATATGACAAGATATTCGGTGTATCTCCTTAGTTTTGACACTAGGACAAGTGCACCAAGATATTTTGACACTAGAAAATAGATTTCAAGGACAGCTGCCTGTACAACTAAAATTAAATGTTGATTTTATGTGCAATGTAAACAGTGCTATAATAAACACACCCATACCCAACCAATCTCTTAGCAGCTCAGTAATGGCTGTCCCTACTTAATAATAAGTTAGCAGGGATGACACCTTGCTGACTGAGGAAGACCAGGATAAGCCATCTTGTGATATAACATAGTAGTGTGAACTTGTTAATCCTTCTAGGGGGCTCAGTTAGAAGCACTGTTTATCAAGTGATCAGTTATGCTGAGAGAACTATGTTGATCATCTAAACTTAGCCCACTTTTTTATTGGTCGGTTGGAATCTGATGGGTTTGTTTTAAAAGCTCACTCTAAGACAGCCACTCTTTAAGCTTCTAAAAAATAAAAACTACTTGAACAAAGAGTGTTTGTTTATCTCAGATAAGTTAAACAACTGTATATCTATATGACAGCCCCACATGTGCATTTTAACCTTACCTTTTCTGTTTTAGCCAGAAGGCAAACCTTTACAGTATTCTGCCAATGTAAGCACTTGTCTATATCCAAGGTGAAAATGGTTTGGATGTTAGTTGGGATATTTTGCTGACATCTTAATGGTCATAGATATCAGGTAGGTTTAATGACCATGTGTTTCTAAAGTATAGCCAAACAGTCCACTTATGCTGTGCTGACAGTCATAAGAAGACCAAAACATGCATGTCCACAACTAGTGGGGTTTGGCTTTATTGGCCTGACTGCATCCATGAAGACTTGAAAAAGTAAAAAGTCATGGACATTCATAAACCTTAGAACTGAAACAGTTGATGTCCTTGAAGCATCATTTGCATTTATCCCATGGGCATCTATTGCAGGAGGTTTAAAATATCACACAGTGAAAATTCTAGCCTGTCTAGGTTTTACTTGTAGATTTTACTAATTGGTTTGTCTGTATAACCTTTTTACTCTTTGGTTTGAAAAACAGAAGACCTGATACACAGCCAAGGGTCCTAACAACCTATCTCTGCTTACATGTGTTCATTCATTCTCAGATAACTTTCTTAATAGGTTCATAGGTTCATACTAGGCTATCTGCCCTAGGGCATTTATAAGCCTAGCCAGAGTGTGTTTGGCTTTCGCCACCCATTTTAAATTAATTTTGCTATGCCCTTTTTCGAGGTTAGTATACTGTGCCTCTGTCTAACAGTGACACAGAAGTGATACCCGGGGTAAACCTACGATCCCTCCCATCCACTCATCAAGATTCTTCTTGAAGAGAGTCAATGAGGGACTCTGCCTAACCTGGACTGGGATTTTATTCCAGAGTGAAGGGAGCCTCTGGGTTATGAATCTGTCCCTCCAGCATGTCCTATTTATTTCAGTGCTGAGGTTCAAGTCTCTCGAGCGCGTAGCTCGATGGGATTTGGATTTTCTGAGGTGCAGCATGTCCATTAATTCTGGGTTGGACATGGCTTTATACGTCAGGCACAGATCGCCTCTGAGCAGGCGGTATGCCACTGAGTAGAGCTGGAGTTTCTTTAACCGGGCAGCATATGGCATCTGTTTGAGCCCTTTGATCCTCCTAGTGAGGTACTTTTGGGGTCTTTCCAGTTGGTGCAGGTGTCTGGTAAGGTACATCCCAAAAGGGGCATTGTACTCAATTATGGGCCTGATGAGGGATGAGTAAAGAGGCACGATGACCTCTCCTGATCTAGATGTGAATCCCTTCATGATTAGGTCGGCTATATAAAATGTTTTTCTAACCACTTTGGCCACGTGGTTGTCAAATGAGAGATTGCTATCAACTTGGGTCCCCAGGTCCCTAATTACTTCTTCCGTTTAATGGATTACCACCTATGTGGTAATTTGTGGGCACTTTGTTTTTGCCAAAGGGGATGACTATACACTTTTGGCGTTTAGCTTGAGGCCATGGCTCTGGCACCAGTTGTCTGTTTCTATGAGGCCCTTTTGGAGGATGCTTGTGTCGGCTGGAGAGTCGATTATGGCGCCCAGTTTGCAGTCATCTGTGAACTTGGTCAGCCACAGTCCTTCTGTGTTGGCCTGTACCTCCGAAATATATACCAAACAAGAGAGGTCCCAGGACTGAGCCTTGTGGGATGCCACTTGTAACTGGTTTGGAGTCTGACATGGCTCCAGCAATTCTAACCGTGTGGGTTCTGTCCTTGAGCCAGTTTGCAACCCATCTAGTGACATAGGAGTTTATATTTAAGCTGGTGAGCTTATCTATAATGCCCAAGTGGGGTATTGTATCAATGGCTTTTGCGAGGTCCATGTAGGCTGTGTGGCCCACCTTACCCTCGTCAATGGCCTTGGTGACTGTTTCAAAGAAATCGACCAGGTTTAAGAGGCAGGATCTGCCCTTAACAAAGCCGAACTGGGTAGGATCCAGTGTCTGTAGGTCCCCAATATCTTTATTTATGAGGTCCATGATGATCCTTTCCATAGCTTTGCAGACCAAGCTAGTCAGGCTTATGGGGCGATAGTTTCCAGGATCCGTTGAGGCACCACCTTTGTGGAGAGGGACCACTGTTGCTGTACGCCACTCTTTGGGTACATATCCTGTGGTAAGGCTGAGATTGAACAGTAGTTTTATGTTTGGGTTTAGCTCTTCTTGGAGTTCATGTAGGACACAGTCCGGGACACCGTCTGGTCCCATTGATGCTGTGTTTTTTGCTTTGGAGAGGGCGGCTCTTACCTGAGCATCTGAGATGTCAGGGGGCAGCACATTGCTGGGATAGATATTTGCCCTTTTGGTGGGTGGGGGAGGGGGAGAAGTTTGCGCTGAACCTGTTAGCTAGGATGTTGGCAATGTCTGTGGGTTTGGTGTATTTTTTGTCATTTTGGACTAATTCTGAGCATATCTGGGAATTCCCACCCAGGTTCCTAACATAACTAAAGAAAGCCTTGTGATTATCCTTAGTGTCCTGTGCAATTTTTCTCTCGAAGCTGGCCTTAGACGATTTTATGAGTGCCCGTAATTTTTTGCTAACACTGATCAGAGATACCTTCCCTTTTTGGGATTTTGCTCTATCATGTAGTAGCTTCCTCCTTCTATTGTATAGTTTGTTTATGGCTGGGGTCCACCAGACAGGACGCCTGCCTTTGGAGGATTGGGTCTTGGTTTTATTTGGGATTGCATGATCCATGCATTCCTGAAGGTGTTCATAGAATGCGTTTATAAAGGATTCTGCGGTCTGGGCCGTATTTTCCACAGGCCCGGGGGCTTTGAAGGATTCCACCTCGGTTTTGAGGAGTGTGAAATTTGCTTTAGAGAAGTTTTTCACTGTGGTTTTCTGGGCAGGGGGTGGGGTCGGGATGTGAATATCCAGTGAGATTAGTTTATGGTCTGATCTTACCAGTGAGGGATACAATTCTGGCCTGGAGCATAGAGTCCCCATGTTGGTGATGATCAGGTCCAGTATGTTTTCCCCTCTTATGGGAGTGGTAACAAGTTGTTCCATAGCATTTGAGTTTATAAATTCTAGGAACCTTTGAGCTAGGGTGTTGGAGCTAGAGTAATGCTCCCAGTCTATGTTTGGGTAGTTGAAGTCGCCCAATATAATGGTGTTTGGAGAGACCTTCATATTTTCCAGTGTTCTCAGAAAGGCCGAGTGGGGTTCCTGGGTTTGGGAGGGTGGTCTGTAGCAGGCTATAAACTGGAAGGCAGTTTTACCCACTGTTAGTTGCACATGGATAGTCTCTGATGCTTCGTGCTGTGCCACCAACCTGGAGGTGTGGGTATCTTTGACAGATATTGATACTCCCCCTCCTTTTGTGGTTCGGTCCAAGTTTTGGGGCCGAAAAGCATGGTATGAGGTATAACCTGGTAGTGCTGGGGTGCTCTCGGGAGCCTTGAACCAGGTTTTTGTTACTGCACAAATATCGATGTTCTCCATGCTAAGGAGAGTTTCGAGTGCATGCATCTTCAGGTTTAGACTTCTGGCATTGAGTAGCATTACTCTTAGTTTCTTATCCCTTGTGATACCTATGGAGGTGGGTTTGTCTTTTGAGCCTTGCCTAAAAATGGCACTATGGGGGTAGCAAGAGCCTTTGCCAATATCCGAAAGCCCAGGGGTGACAGGTGCAAGCCGTCCCTAGCGAAGCATCATGGCTTGTCGAGCATGTCATCCCATCTATTTTAAGGTCATGGGGAAGATGGAGTCGAAGCCTATCCTGACACCCAATGGGTGGAAAGTATCAAAAATATCCTGAACTGGGGTTTCAGTTCTTCTAAAAAAGTGCACACACATACACCCGCACACACATCTATGGGCAATTTAGAGGACCATTGGCTCACTTATGGTTCAAATATCTTATGTTGGCGGAACCAAAGCATCCAGAAAAACCCTATGTGGACACAGGGAGGCTATACAGACACTAAAATGAAGGTACCTCATCTGAGACCTGAACTGAAGAATCAAGCACTGTGAGGTGTAACGCTAATCACTATACTGCAGTGTTGCCATACATGTTAACACTTACTGCTTTACTGTATCCACATACAAAAAAACAACAAAAAATCCAGTTATTCCTTCAGTTAACAAGTAATTTAAAATTCCTTGTCCATCATGTTATGAACCATTGGTCCAAAATACTTATAGTTCAGATATTTGGAAAGAAAAGAGTTTACAATTTTGTAGTAACATCATAAAGTTTAATGTATTTTAAATTAGCTTTCATGTTGAAGCAATTTGTTTTCATCACATTCAGTTTTATCATTCTGTCTTCTAGAATGGAATTGAAATAATACAAGAAATATAACCTGTCACTTTACACTTTACAGTAGTAGTGACTTTCATACCTAATAGGCGAGCAAAAATAACTGAATTGCTTACAGAACTAAAGCTTTATACCAGGAAAATGAAATTAGCTTTGGTTTTTCAAGACACCTATTCAATGAATAATAATCCTTATCATGTTCCTAGTACTTTTAATCCCTGTTTAGATCCGACCTTAAAATTGTTTGAGGAAATATGCGACTTAGACTTTAGACACGTGTTACAGCAAAGGACATCATTATATGATGGCAATATGAACCTACAACAAAGGACATTATTGAATGAATTAAAAAATAGGGGTGACCTCCGCTTTATGCAGCCTGACAAAGGTGGAGGTTTAGTCGTGATGAATGCCATGGATTATAATCAGTTGATGTTACAGTTGTTATATGAAGATGCATATGTTGAAGCCTCAATTAATGAAATAAATATTTTTTGGAACTCCAAAAATACATAAAGATTTAAATAAACCACTGCTACGTCCCATAGTGGATGCCAGATGTTCCAAAACTTTTAGTTATGTACTTACCGTAACTTTAGATGTATGGGATCCATCTCGCCTACATTCTCTCTCTCATCCTGTTCGAGCCGATTCCTCCGGCTCCTACTTTCTTAAATTACAATAGACCGAATATTGGCTGAGGCTGAGTCACCAGGCACTACCACCACCACCACTACTTCCCAGATCTTGTCTTGTTTGTCACACTCACAGAGAGAGACATTATAATATTACTACATCTTTTCAAAGAGGGAGAAAGAAGATCAATTCGGATCGCGAATGTCTCCTGGTCTATCTACAAGGCAGGGGAGAAGGGTGGGGGTAAGTTATTAGGAGCAAGATGGATACATCCCATACATCTAAAGTATAACTAAGTATAGCTAACTAATGTGATCCTCACTGCTCTATCTCGTCTAAGGGACAGAACCGCCTAGCACCCTAGCACGATGGTGTCACTGAAACACTCCTGAGAACTGTGGAAACAAAAGAAGCCAACCCTGGATGCGAACACTAATTTGTAGAATAGAGAAAAAAGGAATGAAAGTAGCGAGAAGCGGCCCACGCCCTAAATGTCAATGAGAGCTTTGGGAAGCTAGGAGCGAAGGCCATAGCCCTAGTAGAATGAGGAGTGATGCAGAATTTTATGAGGCTGGCAAGCGAGATTTTTAGAGATGGAGTGAGTGATGCCTGATGATCCCTTGGACAGTGAGTACTGACTTGCTTGATGCCCTTTAGGTCCTATTCAACAAAAGCTACACAAACAACTGATCTGATGTGAAAAGTGTGTGTCCCTGTCCAAATATTGTTTGTCTTGTCTGTGTACAACAGTGAAAAGTATATTCAGCTTCATTAGAAAAATTGGGATTCAAGAAAGAGTGGACTTAGGATTGTGAACAGATAATTGGAAGAACAAACCTTGGTAAAAGGAAGGAGAGCCTTGGGAATAGGATACTCTATGGTGTGGGAAGATAAGTGGTAAGGTGGTTTGAACTTCCAAGAAAGAAAAGCTCTGAAACCCGCCGCTTGAAGTAATGGCAATTTTGTGCCCCAATTTTCCAAGAAAGGAATTTGTGAGGCAGTCGTGGAAAATGCAGGTGAGGGTAGGTTAAAGTACCCAAAGCTTGTTGATCGGAGCAGAAGGTGTATGGGGGGGGTCAAGAAGCCAAGCCTTTAATAAAGGCTTTTTAAAGCTTGTTGCTCATTAAGGAAGGCTGTAAAAAGGAGAGGAAAAACTTTGCAAATTTCAACTTGACCGCCATGGTAGATATGATTGAAGATGGGCTGCAACTGAGCTAAAATCTTCCATACTTCACTAGTACTTTGACCGTGTAAGGGTCCAATCCCGTAATCCAAGACTTGCCACCCCTTCAGCCAAAACTTACATATCTGCTGAGATATCTTTTTTGAAGAAGTCTTTTTCCAAAAGCAAATATGTGAAGAAAGGAGTGGCAATGTCCTGACTGATGAGTCAGATGTCCTGAAGAGGAGTTCCGTCCTGCTGAACGACTGATCGACTGATCGGACTAGCCAAGAAGTCAGGTCCCTGTCTGGATCCCGCCAAGGACCACTGATTCAAAAGGGGAGCACCAAGAGCAACAGTAGGGAAGAAGGCCAAGACCAAATGGCCTGGGGCGTCCTGAACTTTTTAATTAATAAGAACCGTCCTAGATTGGAATGGGGGATGGGGATCAGATGAGGAGAGGGAAGGAGGCTCGGTGGAAGATCGTTCGGGAAAGGGGTGTTGCGGACTCGTGGTGAGGCGATGTTTATACCATTGAGGGGACGGGACTTACAAGAGATCGCAATTTTCATATCGCCCGATGGAAGGCTGGCACTGCTGCCAAAGTCCCACTCGGACCTGCCTCTGTTTTGTGAAAGGAGCTGTCCTCCCTGTCAGGGCTGGATTTGTGAACGCTCACATGCTGTGCTTGCAGAATAGCAATTCTACATCCAGCTAATCGCAGGATCAAGGACGCTGATAGGAAGCGACAGGAGTATTTTGATCAGGGCATTGTTGACCGACCTGTGTCGGATTTTGACCTGTATACTTATCTTGGGAGTGCTTGTAGCGCTGCTTGCACCCGGCGTCAAGTGTACCTCATTGGCAAGGATTTGTGCCGAACAAAGAACGCCTAAAACCACGCCTGGGGAGCATGACCCCCCACCGAAGACGAGAGGCAGACGGTCCCCGCCCGGTGCCTCCTGTGGGGAACAAGGTGTCACAGAAAGTTCAGATTGAGGTTCAGGACTGAAGTAGAAGAATGTGGGGGGAGAAGGGAGGCACCCGGAGCCGATCAGGCTGCTACGGAGCCCAACAGCTCCTTTGAAGACTGGCTGGAGAGCCCCTGCTGGAGTATCTGGCCCGAAACAACACCGAAGCCAGATAGAGAAATGGAGGGGCTGATAGACTCTCGGTGATTCGTGGAGCATGTGCTGCTGCACCGGAATCTAACATTAGGCCCTGAAGCCGACTGAAGCCTCCGCGATCCTTAGAAGATAGGGGAGATAGAAATGGTCGCCTTTGACATCTATCTGCACAGAATAAACAGAATACGCGATAGAGAGAATGCACACCGATGGTGAATAATTAGGTTTTGAGGAACTATGAAGCGCCCATCGCAATTGAGCAGTTCAAAGTGGCTTTCCTGGGGTAGGCAGGAGGGGGCTTGGTTGAGACAGTCGGGCAGTGCTCCTAGACTTCACATGTCCCCTAGAATCTGCCAACCATGACTTAAACGCATAGGGGGAGTCCCTGGAGGGGCTGGGCAGACATCAAAACTCAAAAAACAACTCTCGGAGAATCAGCAAACCTCCTCTCCGGAATGGTGCCTTTAGACAAATCAGCAGTCCGTGATAGTGAGATCTAAAATCCTCTTCGAAGTCCAAACAAGCTTGAGAAAACTCCTTCGGGAGAGTAAGTCCCTGGAGGACCCTGGTCTTTTGGTTTTTTGGAAATTTCCTTTGTTTGCTAAGATCTAATGGGTCTTCAAAAGCCGCAAATTTTGGCACCAAAAACCTGTGGGGTGTAATGTCTGGGGGGATGGGGGAGTGATCTGAGATGACAGGTTGGGACAGGTGGTCCTGAGCAATATCCTCCCAGTTGCTTAGGTGTGGTGGTCCGGTGATGGGTGGTGGGCCCGGAGTGGGTTGGAGGAATGGGGTTCCTTGGGGATGCTGGGGAAGGATCCTGAGCAGGATCCGCCTGATCGAGGTCTCTCCTGGTCTATAGCCTCCGCTCCTCCCCTCCGGTGCTCCTTCAGCGGCACCCCAGGGATCTCCCGCCCTCTCGGAGCCGCAGGGGTGCCCGACGTGAGAGGCGAAGCTGGACCTCCGCGGGGTCACTCCGAGGCCTCCCCGCCTGGGGGACTGGAATACTCGAAAGGGGCGCTTTCTGGGACGTGGCTCCCCCGCTGCTGCAAGTCTTCTCCTTCCTGTGAGAGAGCGAAAGAAAGTGCCCTCTGCTTTATGAAAAGGATGAGGGAAAGCCAAGGGCGGAATAGGCCTGACTTAGCGCCCAAGTGTTCCACGTGCAGCCATAGCCAGGCCCTAGAGTTCTGTACCTAAAGAAAGTTCAGTTTGAGTCTCGTAAAGGGGTCGTGGATTACTTGGCGTCAAAGATGAGAAGCAATAAAGAAGTTGGCTAGTCCCAGTCCAGATAGACCGCAAAGTAGTTGTAAATCTCCGGGTTAAGTGACAGGCATACCCAGCCGCTTAGAGCCGCCGCCAAGAAGTTAGTCCATGAGGATGCCAGATAATCTGTGACCTTAAGGTAAAAGAAGAGTTCAAAAAGGGCACCTCAACCTGTGTCTAGGTGATGCTCCTAGAGGGTATTAGGTGACGATTAATCCAGAGCCTCTGCCACAAAAGGTGTTGCGTGAAAATCTTCATCACCATAGCAGTCGCTGGCCACAGAAAGCAATCTTTGTCGCGCTGCCATCCATGCCCTGAAACTTATTAAGGGATGGATGGACGCCGAAGCCTCCGCTCCATGCTCACAATCAAACCCATTACACCTTTGGAAGCTCTACCTTGTACACCTGGCACCTTGAAAAGGCGGAGGCCGAGTTGGGAAGAATTGAGGACCGGACCGAGGAGCAGAAGTTAATCAGGACTCAGCAACCTGAGGAGATCAAAGGGCGGCGCTCTGGAAGGGCGAGACAAAGCTAGGGGGCTCCCGGCAGGCCTCGCCGATCCGCGGAACCGTCGAGGCCGGAGGGAAGGAGCTGTGAGTTTCCTATCTGCTGTCTCGGCACGCCCCGACCTCCGCAGGGTCGACGGAGAAAAGCAGTGTCTAGCTCGCCTCCGGAAGAAGGGAACCCAGGTGTCGGGGGGAGGGAGGGAAGGGGGTCCTGCTGCTGGGTCCTTCTTACACTCCAGGCCAAGGGAACTGCCCAATGGAAGGTCAGGGGCTCCCAGGTCGGGTCAAGCAGAGGTGGGGGAAGGTCCACTCGACATGCCCAATGGCTGACTCGAGACCGGGGGGAAGGAAGCAGGGGGAGGGAACAACAGCCGGCAAGGTGGTGGCAAGGCTGGCCCACCTACCAGATCCCTCGAACCCCACAGGACATCGGGAAGGGTCGGACCCGACGAATTGAGAAGGTCCCAGTGGAGGAGTGGGAGGAGTGACGGACGGGTCCCCGGGCTCGGTGACTTCCACCGACCGGGAGGTCCGCCGACTCAGGGACTCGACGCAGCCGCACCCGGAAGGGCTGGAGAGCGGTCCATCGGCAGCTGAGCGAGAGTGACTTCCACAACAGCCAACACCGAAGCCGGAAGGCACCGCTGTAAGCATTCCCGCATCGGACGGTTGAGCCACCGGAGGAGGAGCGGGGAGTTAGGATGGGCTACTTCAAGAGACCACCGTGAAAGACGTTGACTTCTTTCAGCTGTCCGAAAGACACTTCTGAAGAAGAATGACTCGAGGCGTCCGGCGCCGAACTGGGCTCCTCATCAAGGTGGAATTCGACTGGGCCCGCCCTACCGACCGCGAAGGCTCGACTCCATCGGGCTCTCCGAATGACCGGAGCCGCTCGAGGCGAGGCCTCACTTGGCCCGGACCCGTGCCAGGGAGGGCTGGTGGACTTCGTGTGGCCGAAAATCATGCCGACTCGGCCCATCGGGATCCGTGCACTCAAAGCCTCACCAGCCCGCTGCGCGGAGGATGGACGCAGGTACGGACTGTAGCTCGATTCTCGACTCGAAAGAGTCGGAGTTCGAGAAGACCGGCTCTTTGAAGAAGGGCTCTCAAAGGAAGGCACGAGCCCTTTTTTTTTCAATTTTTTTACGGATTTGAGGGAGCCAGGAAAAGCTTTCTTCTTACGCTAAGGGGAGCCGGAGGAGATGGACCCTACCTAGAAGATAGATACACTTGACCTTTAAGTCCAACATGGTTTAAGCATAAGCGGGAGATGTTTGGGACCTAAGCCATAACTATACAAA
Organism: Protopterus annectens; assembly: GCF_019279795.1. Lineage (NCBI taxonomy): Eukaryota > Metazoa > Chordata > Ceratodontiformes > Protopteridae > Protopterus > Protopterus annectens. The sequence continues at coordinate 184,318,502 of NC_056735.1, forward strand.
GCTCGGCAGATGTAAGGCAAAGAATAAGAGACCATTGCTAACAACAAAAAAAAAGGACACATTAACATGGTTTAAAACATAATTTTTAAGAAACTTTAGCTATCTAATTTAAAAAAAAAAACTATAAATCAAAAAAATAAGGTATCTAAACAAAACATAACCAAACCCGCAGGGGCCCTCTAATTAAAAAAAAAACTTTCACTCTAGTTTCTCTGCCTAACGGAACCTTAATCCAAACAAAATCAGGATCTTCCATCAAAAAAACAAAAAACCAACATTCTGGGCAAAAAAGCTGCAAAAACAATTTTCGTTTGAGTAAACAGGTAAAGAGAAAAGTTGTAAGATGAGGAAGTTAATAACTAGGAACCGAGGATATTGTATACGACCCCGGAAACAAACTATCTCTGGGATAAGAGACTTTGGAATGTAGGATAGATAATTCTATCAGACAAGGAGAGACTTTGTTCTATTGACTCAGTTATCATATTTTATAGCAAAATATATAGACATACAATTAAAAGATAAAGTTTTTAACTTAGAACATATGTGTCATGATTCTTGGAATTTTTTGACTATGGTCAACATGGTAAAAATATCCAATGTACATGATATAGTATTCATCACTGTAGATGTAAAAGATTTATTCACATATATTCCCCAAGATGTAGGTTTAAACTGGTTCACTGAGTTTTTCACTGAAAAAATTTTCATAGGTCAACAGAATGTAAACATCTTGTCACATCTATTAGAAATTATACTTACTAACAACTACATATTCCACGACGGCCACTACTTTAAACTAATCAAGGGAGTAACAATGGGCTCTTCAGTGGGCACTTTATATGCTAATGTAGGCCGTCTGGGAGGAAAAATGCTTGTTTTCATCTCAATATATGGCTTATGTTAAACTATATTGTCGTTTTTGGATGATTTATTTTTTATTTGGGATGGACCAATGCATGTAATAGCTGATTTTATGCAATTTATTAACAATAGTACTGAGTTTTTGAGATTTTCGCATGAAATTGGAACTGACAAGATTTTATATTTAGATGTATTATTATGTAAAGACTATGTGTGGGGATGTTTAAAAGCTGGCATATTTAGGAAGAACACCTATTCTAATAAATCTTTGCACTTCACTAGTAATCATCCACATCATGTAAAAAAAGCAGTCATCAAAGGCCAAATGGTGCGTGCAGCCAGGATGGTAACTAATGTGGATGAATTCATACAAGAATGTCATTTTATAGGGAATATGTTTCTGAATAGGGATTATCCCAAAACATTTGTTGACAGTATAATTTGTGAAGTGGTGGACAAAAGACAAAAAAGATTTTATAAGCCTTTGTTAGCATCAGAAATTGATGCAACTAATAATACTGAACAATTGGGAACACCTGTCTCAAATCAAGTTTCATCTACTCTTAATTCACAAATTACATCTAATGGTAATACATATGGAAATATAAGCTTTGTTACAACACATACCAATGATAGTCAAAACATTTTTCATCTTATGTGTAAAAATTGGACGCTTATAGCGGGTGACAGGGATTTAAGTCAGGTTCTAGGAGCACAGCCCAATATAGTATACAAGAGGGATCATAACCTACAAGATTGGTATAATACCTGTTCTACTTCTATGATCAAATCTCAAGGTAGGATGAGAAAGTGCAATATGTGCACTCAATGTGTTCATATTTTAGAGTGTGAAGAGCTACTTTTAGCAGGGAAAGTCATTACCATCCCTGGTTATTTTAACTGTAATACAAACGGGGTCATATATGCAGCTAGTTGTTTAGAATGTTCTGCTTATTATATAGGCAAAACATAATGTAAGATCAAGCAACATATATATGAACACATTTATGACATTAGCAAATTTAAGAACACAAATGCACTTTACAGATACTTAGAAATTAATCCGACTCATAAATTTGGTTTTGCAGTATTAGAACAGATTCAAGCAGGTCCCAGGATAGGCCCCTGGAAAACCATTTTAGAAACAAGGGAGTATTCGTGGCAAATTTATTTAAATGCACAACTCCCAGGCTTAAATGATTCAATTTCTATTTCAAGTATTTTAAAATTGAGGGCTAATAATAGATAGGAATGTATATGTGTACACAAACACACACACACACATATATATATATATATATATATATATATATATATATATATATATATATATATATATATATATATATAGCATTTTTATTAATATATTTTTATATATATTTTTACATATGTAGATTTTAAATGATTAATTGTCAATTAATTATTCACTGATTTGTGTATAAAAAGGAGTGGTTCACTTTGTCTTGTTGCCTGATGAAGGCTGGTATTACAGCCGAAAGCACTTACCTGGATTTCAATAAACCTGGATTGTGTTTTTTGAGCTGCTGGTATTTTGTTTCTAAACTATAGCCAAACAGTCCACTTATGCTGTGCTGACAATGTCATAAGAAGACCAAAACATGCATGTCCACAACTAGTGGGGTTTGGCTTTATTAGCCTGACTGCATCCATGACGACTTGAAAAAGTAAAAAGTCATGGACATTCATAAAGCTTAGAACTGAAACACTTGATGTTCTTAAAGCATCATTTGTATTTATCCCATGGGCATCTATTGCAGGAGGTTTAAAGTATCACACGGCAAAAACTCTAGCTTGTCTAGGTTTTACTTGTAGATTTTTCTAATTGGTTTGTCTGTATAACCTTTTTACTGTTTGGTTTGAAAAACAGAAGACCCGATACATAGTCATGGGTCCTAACAACCTACCTCTGCTTTCATTCGTTCATTCATTCTCAGATAACTTTCTTGATCTATTTTAAGGTCATGGGGAAGATGGAGTCGAAGCCTATCCTGACACCCAAGTGGTGGAAATTATCAAAAAAATCCTGAATTGGGGTTTCAGCTCTTCTAAAAAGTGCACACACATACACCCACCCACCCACCCACCCACACACACACACACACACACACACACACACACACATACACCCACACCCACACACATATATGGGAAATTTACAGGACCATTGGCTCACTTATGGTTCAAATATGTTCTGTTGGCGGAACCAAAGCATTCAAAAAAACCCTATGTGGACACAGGGAGGCTATACAGACACTAAAATGAAGGCACCCCATCCGAGACCTGAACTGAAGAATCAAGCACTGAGAGGTGCAAAGCAAATCACTGTACTGCAGTGTTGCCAAACATGTTAACAATTACTGCTTTACTGTACCCACATACAAAAAGCAACAAAAATCCAGTTATTTCTTCAGTTAGCAAGTAATTTAAAATTCAAATTCCTTGTCCATCATGTTATGAACCATTGGTCCAAAATACTTATAGTTCAGATATTTGGAAAGAAAAGAGTTTACAATGTTGTAGTAACATCATAAAGTTTAATTTATTTTAAATTAGCTTTCATGTTGAAGCAATTTGTTTTCATCGCATTCTCTTTTTTCATTCTATCTTCTAGAATGGAATGAAATAATACAAGAAATATAACCTGTCACTTTATACTTTACAGTAGCTTTATCCGTTTATTTTTCTATTAAATCTATTAAAAGATCATCATGTTGAAACGTGCCCAGAAACGAATCTTCAATTAAATAAGCTTGACATTTTTTAAACTTACTGACAATGGTGACTCACCATATATCCTGTGGCAGATTTAAGGTTATACTCCCCTTTATGTCTTCACCAAATCTCAGGTATCCTAAAGTCGATAAGCTGATGTACAAAATGGTAACAATGCCCATACCGATATTTAATGCTACAGGGAATCGGTGCATTTCCTTCATTTTGTTTTCCAGTGGAAGCACCTAAAATATATATAAAAGTGTTGTGAGTATAACTACTAAAGTAGTTCTTATAAAGAGAAGTTAACATTTCACTTTATCTTCAATAGCAAAACACTTCAGAAATAGAAGATCCCATTTCACTTGATCTTTGATAGGGCCTTTCATGATGAGACCCTGATAAGGTACGTCTTCTCCACCAATCAGAATTCACTTTTTTTCCTATAAAATCCGGCAAGCGGGACATCTGCACACCCATACCAATATAATATATGCCTGGGATATAACATACCAGTTACATAAACATACACATATCCAGATTCTACCAGGTGACCATCATGTGATCAATAACCACCTTACAGAAAATTAAGAAATAGCAACTTAGCTTAAAAACATCTTACTAAACAAGTAATATGCAAGTAATAATACACAATGGTCTGGGGGATAACTGAACATCCAAATCCATTCTTAAGCCCAGCATCTCAACTTCAATTCATAACTGCCTCTGGAAGGTCAATTATTCTGTAATAACACCCACTCTCTGGAAGGTCAATTATTCTGTAATAACACCCACTCTGGAGGGTGTTATTACACTTAGAAAACAGTTCATACTTTGTTTAAGAAATAATGAATTGTATAGTGCTTTTAGTAATATTTAGTTACTTTTTGTTAAAAAAATGTACTCAAAGTAGTTTTGTTCTTGCTACAGTTGTTGGACCTTTTTAGTTTTGTTTATTGGTATCTTTCATACTTTCTTTCAGATTCAAATGGTAAAACGTTTTTAATATTCTATATCTTTAATTTTGATGATAAGACACAAAAGGAAGGACAAGGAATCCTGAAGCATGGGAACTTGTTTGTTACACCACTTGAGAAATAATACTGAAGACAACTTTAACTCTAGCTATTAACATTTATTAGTACTAACATAAATACTATTATACATTATGTTGTTGCAAGTTACAAAGTAATCATAGAAACTAAACTTTTCTAGATGTCCTCAGTGGATGAGAAATGACTGTGTGTGTGTGTGTGTGTGTGTGTGTGTGTGTGTGTGTGTGTGTGCACGCGCCTTGCTATATATATAAATATATAAATTATATTGTGGTATCAAAACAGAGTAGAGACACTTTGTCCATAAAATAATAATTTTATCAAAAGAGAAAAATACCAATTCAGTGGTGCAAACTCTACTTTTAGATTAAGATGCAAAAATAAACTCTATAGTCTCTCAACACCAACTTAGTTTTAGCCCTAAAAAAAGTTCAAGTAGTTTTGCACTGGCTATGTTCTTCAGCAAAACTTCTACAGATTGTCTTGGGCTCCTTCATATAGTCTTTTCTCTTCTCTTCTCCATCATACTTACCAGATCCACTTTCCAGATACAAAACTCACCCCCCCCAAAGTGAAAGGTTAATATTACTGATCTCCAGGGCCACAGCCTTACTTTTTATACATTAACCTAACCAGGCAAATGTGTGTTACTACTACTGTTTAAAAGAACCTGCCAACCTAATACAGAGACAAACCTTTGATTTCTTAAAGAACAACATATTTTCTGTATCTCAATATTTATATCATTCACAAGGCATCATTTTTAATGCATCATATCACAATACTCTTTACATTACTCACCTGACAACAATTCTGACATGTCCATCGCAAGACCCACTACAGTATGCCCCCTCACCCGCATGAAACCTTTGGTTTCAGGCCCGTAAGATGGAGAGGCCATTTGCATTGTTGGGGTAGAGCCTGACCAGTGTTTGACAGTGAACTTCAAAAGTTTGTAACAAAGTGTCAAACAATAAAGCTTAGTATTCTTAAGTTGCTGCCTTTATAGCAATGTGAGGGGGGACATTGCCAGTGACTAATGTAAAGTCCCTGCACAAGATACTCTTTTGATGGAAGTGCCAACTTGATTAACAGGTATTCCCACTCAGCACTGGAATACCTGGTGTCACTTCTGCTTAATTTGCAACTTTAAAAGCATAAAGGGTATTCTTCAACCTTAATATCACATGACGGGCATTACCCCAGGCCTATATTTCATAATCAATATAATCTATGAAGAGCTTACTGATAGCTGAGGATGCTAACATAGTTTCCGAACATAATTACTTCAAATGTTTAAAACCATTATCTGCTTCTAGTGTCCATTTTACTTTATGGGGCATCTTCTCCTTTGTCAAAATACTATACAGATTTCTGATACTATTACCCAGCTAATCACATGAATGCCCACACTTGTTTCTTAGTGTCTGAAACAGGCCAATTTCTCACTGCTTCTAACTTTTCTTTCTGGGGCCGTACTTCCCCTTCTTATTAAGTAACATAAATATTCCAAATGTGTCATTCCTAATGTAATCTTGGAACACTAACAATCAACAGACTTGTCTTTACAGCATCTAACACAACATGTACTTAGCAAGATGGGAGTCACAGTCTTCACAGTATGCTATGACATGATATAAGTAAGTGGAAGCATATCTGCCATGGGGCTTTTGTACTCTCTCTGTTAACCCTTGAAAGCTTGCAAGGGCACCATGTAGACAAAACAAAACAAAACAAAAGTATACTTGAACAAGCTACGTTTGGTTGAAAAAGCTGCGTTTTTCCAGGATTCAACAGTTTGAGGGATTTCTCAGTGCCTCTTTTTCACATGTGATGTGGTCAAGAAGCTTGCCTTTTTCAACCTTTAAAGTGGTCCAAATTCCCTAGATATTAGGTGGCTGTCAAATTCTGTAGTACTGCTTGGCTTCCTAAAATCATTATTGAATCAGAATGTTCTACCAGGCTTTGGAGCTAACACTATGGAGCTGTTCCACTTGTTTTTTGACTCCACTGTCAGCCACATCTTTAGCATTTCTGTTCTTCCTCTTACAAAGCTTTTATTTGTGACTAGTATCCTGCAAGGTTTTAACTTTACCTTTTCTCTTAGAATGGTCTAAATATGGTACTGAATCAAGTTTGCTATTCCAAATAGTTCTGAAAACACTTCTTTGTTTCTTACTAAAAATTCACGTATCTCATTTCTGTGACTTGAACAGTGTGTCATCAACCTGCAATGTATGCAAAAAGCTCAGTTTACTTTCCCCATCAGTTCTTCCAGTTTCTGCCATTAAACTAATTTCAGATGTCTGCACTTCTTTCTATGGTTTCAGAAAGTAGAGCAGGTGAAATTGTCATTTTGGGAAAAATGTAATTACTGTCTAGTAAGAACATTTCCTGTATCCCAGCAAAGAAGACATTTAGAGAAAACGAACCAGAAAAGCTGAAAACATTGGCTGGGAGGAATGCTGCAGCTGTTCAGCAAAAAGTAGTTCAAGTTTCAACTTCAGTAAAAGAGATGGCTTCCAGTTATTCAGAAGAAAAAAAAAATAAACCAAATGTACTCAGAGATGACTCAAATAAATCAAACACTGAATGACTATATCAACTTAAATAACAAAAGGTTGGAAAAAGAGAAGAAGCTTTAAGCAGCAATTCAAATGAACTGATAAAACTACAAAAATCAGAGGTTAAAATGAAGAAAAGGTTAGTTGAGTACGAGTCTACTTAAGAAGTGCTGTTTCAAAAAATGATAAGAGTTAAAAGACAAAATATGCAGAAAAAAATTATATTTTCTGCTATACAAGAGACACTGGAAGGAACAGATTGCATTAAAGTTATAGGTTCAAATGTGTATATTAAGCTAATGATCACTGGGGCCTTTATAAGCCTAGCTACGCAACCTAACTGTATTCTACGAGTTATTGTGCCTTAGAGGTTATTTTAAGGGATGTGTGTTAGGATATGATTTAATGCCTGTGTATGTCCATCAGAGACACAGGTATCAAACCAGGAGTGAATTTCCGATTTCTCATCCAGTGGTCCACATTGCACTTGAATATCATTAGATAGGGGCTCTGCTTCACATGGATGAGAAGCCTGTTCCGTAGAATGGGGATTCTCTGACCTTTCCCCAACATGTCCTGTTTAAGATGCAAGCAAAGTTTAAATCCTTAGATCTAGTAGTTTTGATGCTGCTCATTTTGTGGATATGCAAAATCTCCAACAAAGTGGCATCTAAGGATGCCTTTTATGCCAGGCATAAACTGTCTTTCAGTAATCTGTAGGAAACAGAGATAGGGCTTTGAAGCAATCTGCATAGAACATTGTGGTTATGCCCTGTATTCTTTTTGTGAGGAACCTGTATGGACGGATCTACTTCATAACATTGAAATTTCATAACGTTGAACTTCATAACATTGAGACCATAACATCTAAATCCCAAAACACTGAAAACCCAAAACATTGAAAACTCAGAACATTGAAAGTCTGCTTCATAACATTGAAAACTACATTGCACAAGTAAATAAGATCCCCTCCACCTACAACACCACTTAACTTACAAACACACTTTCTCCTAAGTTTCTGAAAATGTTTTCCACTGTAGTGTGATCCTGGAGTTGGTATATTTAATTTAGGGGGGGCAGAGGGCCTTGCCCTCTGCAGAAACATAGTAGAAAGTGTGTTTGTTTGTTAGTTATGTGGTGTTGTAGGTGGAGGGGATCTTATTTACGTGTGCAATGTAGTTTTCAATGTTATAAAGCATAATTCAATGTTCTGAGTTTTCAATGTTTTGGGTTTTCAGTGTTTTGAGTTTCGATGCTATGGTCTCAATGTTATGAAATTTCAGCTATGGAGTAGACCCGTGTGGACAACCCAGTTGTTGAATGTGCCTGGTCAGGTGCATACTGAAGGGGGCATTATACGCACTGAGTGTGATAAGGGATAAGTACAGTGGCATGATAAGTTCCTGAACATCAATACTATGTCCTTACTTATAAGATGAGAGAGACAGAATTATATTCTTACTACCTTAGACACATGTTGGTCAAAAGCCAGGTTACTATATATATATATATATATATATATATATATATATATATATATATGAGTCCCCAAATCTCTGACTACTGCATGTAGCTTTATCGGTGTTTTATTAGGCCGATTTCCCAAAATATATTATTATGCATTTCTTGGCATTGTGTTTTAAGCCATGGCTTTGGCACCAATCATTTGTCTGTGTTAGGCCTTTCTATAAGATGTTAGAATCTTAGGAAGTTTCTATGATTGCTCTTAGCGTGCAATCATCTGCAGACTTGGTAATCAAGGAGCCCTTGACATTGGCCTTGACTTCAGAAAACTAGATGCCAAAAAGTAGGTCTATGTGTGGGGCGTGGACTGTTGTGGGGTGGGTTTAGTGCTTGTGTGCTTCTAACAAGCAGATTCTTATAATGAATGTTTGTATGCAAGGGTTATTCCTTCAGAGACATTGTGTGTGTGTGTGTGTGTGTGTGTGTGTATATATATATATATATATATATAATATCTATATATATATATATATATATATATATATATATATATATATATCTATATCTATAATATAAATATATATATATATATATATATATATATATATATATATATATATATATATATATATATATATATATATATATATAATATCTATATATATATATATATATATATATATATATATATATATATATCTATATCTATATATATATATATATATATATATATATATATATATATCTTGTATACCGTATTTGTTTCTTTGATGATTAAATGGTTATCAGTGAACATTAGACAATTGCTACATTGTCTCAATATACCTATATCCACCAAAGTAGATATTTTTATTTGACACTTGTTAGCCAGGTTGGTCCGTCTGAGCCAGAACCCACTTTCAGTGGAGACCCGAGGAGAAAAGCTCCAGGGAATGACAAAATTATCAAAATACATAGATTGAAACAGAATTTAAACATAAATTGAGACATAACTTAGTTGTGCAAGCAAAAATGATATAAAATAGTGGAACAATTTAGGAAGCTAAAACTACATCATATCTGAAATAAGGAAGTATACAGGAAACATAAATTGAGACTTCACTTAGTTGTATAAGAAAAGAGATACAAAATAGTGGAACAATTTTGCAAGCTCAAACTACAACATATTTGAGTTGAGAGAGTGTACACGGAAAACATTGTAAAATTAGTAAGAATAGTTGAGGAAGCAGATATAGAGTACAGTTACAGATAAGAAATGTATGACATGGAGAGAGAGAACTTAGGAGTTAGGGGGGATATTAGCAGATACCTCATGCCCTTTAGTGAGTGAGATACTAGGGTGTGGAACAAGAGGGGTCAATAGTGGGTTGATTAAGGTTGCTTTTGTGGCTAGAGATTAGACTAGGCTTTATAATACTAAATACAAGGGATAGTGCTCCTCAAAAGCTAATCAACAAGCAAAATAATTGCCCTACATTCACTAAGTTACTGGTACAATTTCAGAGGTGGTTTTATATGGAAAATTTGACTTCTAACTGTGTGTATACAGAGCACTACTAACCACTACTGCACTATGAGCAGCAGGTGCACAAACAAGCTAAATAAATGCAGGCACTTAAACACAGGACACTAGCTTCTAAGCCCACTCTCCAATAAAACCAACTACAGCTACAGCTTTCTTATGTGTTTCCCAGCTCAAACACCAGACCACCACCTATTGCCTCTAGATGGAATATCACAGTACTCAATGTAAAAACACCAACAAGTTTGCTTAAGAGTGTAATGCCACCACAAAATAATTTAAACAAACTACGTGGAGAAAGCAATTTCAAGAATTAGGGACCTTTAAAATGATTCAAAGTGCAAAATCAATAAATATAGCAATAGCACTCTAAAAGAGTTAACTGTAATGCAAACTAATAAAATAAACCTCTTATCTGCCAATAACAACCATAATTTTCAGCTTTATTTTTCTCTAAACTGCTTGCCATTGTACATTTCAATTTCACATTTCCCTTAAAAGAGGAGGTTAAGAACTCTCAAGATTAATTGCTTGCACTTGCAGACAGATTATCGCCAAAAAAGTAGACAGCAATCAACAAAAAACAGTTAATATCTCTGCAGATGCATGAAGGAATCTTTGTGAATTTCACTCAGAACAGAATGTACAACTGCCTACAGCTATAGACATCATGACTCCCACTGAGAAAATTTCTAATTGAAAATTGAAAAAAAAAAAAAAAACAAGCTGGTATCTTTGCAGAGAAAATAGACTTATTATTGTTCATGGCTTTCATCATTTTTGTCTTATTTTTCAAGCCTAGCCTACTTGCTTTACAAAAACACGTGTTTACAGCTTAAGCCAAGGGCATTAGTCTAGTCATCAGCCCTTGTAAAAATAAGATAAATTATTTTAATTATATATATAGTATAATCAATGCACTTTTACACCCCACCCAGCATCCCACGAGCCAAACCTATTAAGTTAATTTTGCTTTGTCCATCCTTTCTTCTGTTGTTATTCCTTAAAGCTTATATTTCTTACAACTAAAATGTACTAGTTTACTTTAATATCTTTAACATTTAAAACAGTCACTGAAAACACACCCCAATTTAAAATACAGCTGATATGCACAATACAATACTGCTTCACTACATAAGATGTAGTTTATATCCTGAAATGTTTTATGCAAATGCTAATAAGTACAAAATGTATTTTTACTTAACAGTATTTGTGTTATTTTAATGTCTTTCTAAAATTGACATAAAGTGGGATATAAGCTTTATGGAGAGCTCATAAGTTTAACAATTTATTCCATAATTTCAGTGTTGTTGTTCTCCATCCTGATCATCTCCATCCCCCAACAGTACTCCTAATTATTTTATTCAACTTATCTGTTTTTTCTGTCTCTCCCAAGCATTTTCCTTTGGAATGTTGGAAAATGTTTCACTGGCAGACTCTCTCTCTCTATATATAAGCTTCATTGTCAGAGAATGAGAAGCAGAGTCCCCTTCTGATTTTGGCTCACTGTTTATTGGATAAACGTTTTAATTTCCTCCTTAGCCTGTCCTATATCCAAAAATGTCTTTGATCCTACAGGTAAAAATATTCTGAAAACAGCTCAATACAGCAGCTTGACTCTCATACCTGCCTCTCAGCATTCCCTGACTGCTGGGATAAAATTGATTCTTTTTTGCATTGTGTACAATGAATAATAATTTTTTATCAACATGCTGCTGTCTACAGTTTTTAATACTTTTCCCTTCTATCACAGTTTTTTATGGGAAGTTAATAAGAGAAAGCAGCCTCTCTGGTAGCCTGAATGCTTTAATACATTTAATACATTTAACAGAGCAGAGTACAATTTAGTTTGATTAAAAAATAGATGGTGTTTTTTTCCTTAGGAGAAAATGTAACGTTTATTGAAAGCATACAAACTGTTTCTCACATCTGGGAGAGGAACAGAGATGATAAAAGTACAAACACCAATTAGTGTAAGTAGGAACACAGGCTGTAACATGTGCTTTACCATGGGTAACCTTAATTTTAGGTAAGGAAATGCCTATGGGTGCAGCTGGCAATTTGGCCAATTGTTCCTATTCACAGAGTTAAACTTCTTTTTTGGAGAGATACAAACGTTTTTGTGCTTTATCTACTTAACAAGGTGTGAAGGTGTTCTGAATATGTATTTAGATTTTGTTTGAGTTTCCATTAAAACAAAAAGTCTTAAAAATGTGAAATAGGTTGAAACTGAGATGAGAAGAAACAACTATATAAAATATCAGCCTGACAAACATTGGTGTGTACATGTAAGATAAAAAGTTGGCAATACAAATTAAAAAAAACTATCATATATATTAGACAGGAACAATTTATATCGTTTTTGTAATGGCTATGATATCCATAATATCATGGAATGTAAATGGCCTTACAAGTTTAGACAAAAAGGAATAATACTGCAGGAAATGCATTTGGAAAGAAATGTGCATGTGAATTTGACAAAGAAGAGATTTCAGGATGGGTATTCAGCAGAACATCAGGGACACAGGAAAAAAGGAGTAATAATACTGATTGCAAGATGGGCTCCAATAGTGATAGAAGAGGAAAAAAGGGCAATAATGGTAGATCTGGTAACAAGCGGCTACTGGTAAGTGATGAGGATTACACTGGTATGTACTTATATTTCAACAACAACTGGTATCATCTAACAAGAAAAATTTGGGAGAAATAATCAGCTTTCAGTACAGAATATTACTTACAGGTGGGGACTGAAACTTCATTTTCAATAATGAGGGTATAGTTGGAGACCTAGAAGGGAAGATATAACAAAAGAAGGCATATTTTCCAAGAAATGTAAGAAAATATTTGGTATGGAAGATGTGAATTCAGTAGAAGGAACTTGGACAGAATTTACACATCATTCCTCAAGGTATAATAACTGTGTTAGACCGGATAGAAATTCTATTTCACAGGAACATGTGCATTAAATTGAAAGCTTCAATACCCATCCAATAACAGTTTTAGATCATACACCAATAAAAACTAAGATAAAAATACAGGATAATGAAGTACATTGATGCTTTCTCACCTACCAGTTAAATATACAGAAATTTAAGGAGTGGGACATAGGATCTGAAGTGCCAAGAAATACTAAGATCTTGCTAAGTTCAATTCTGGTGGCTGCCAAAAAAACAATTACTAGAAGACAGACATCAAATGACTAAACCAACTACATCTGAAATATTGATTATTATAAAGGAAATAAAAAACTGGTAGAGGGATCTTTAAAAAAGGAAAGGAACAAATTACATAGAAATAAATGGAAATTGTAGGAACAGTACATGCAGAATATTGTTCAGGAGGAAGAGGAGGTGTGAGGTTTAAGGAAAGGTAGGGCTTGAGCAAATTATGGACTAATAATAATTATAAAGGAAACAGAAATAGCTATAAAGAAAGAAAAGATAATGTGTATAAAAGTAAAAAAAAAAAGTTAAAATGGCTTATTTTCTTTTATGTTATTATATGTTTACCTATGTCTTAAAGTAATAATTTAATAAAAGTGTTAGAAAAAAAAACTTGTTCTGTGGAGAGGATCAAAGGTAACACCTGATCTTTATCTTTGAATTCCCTGATCCTTGTATTTCTGTTACATATCCCTTATCATGTAGCTTGGGTCTTCCTTGTGTTCACAGACCATGGGCATTACCACTTTCAGGCTCCAAAACACCAACAGCCAGCACTCAAATGTCAGCAGCAAATCTTTATTTCATATCATTCCATATCAATCCAGGAGCAACAGTAACATAATAGTTTCGGTTTTACTGGCATTGCCAGTTTTGTAACACGATATACTATTCTATGACACTTTTAAATGTTTTTCTCTTATGTACATAGGTAATAATTTGTGTTTGTTACCACAGTTTGAAACAGGCTTTCCCACTGTTCTCTTTTAAACATACTTTCATTGCAAAGAACTCTTTCACTACCAATACACAACATTTGCTGCATTCTTAAGATCAGTTAGGAATACCCACTTTCATAAAGTAGCAGGCAAAGTCCTTTTAAATCAATCAATGACTAATGTTTCTTTCACTTTACTTTTATTACGCTGGTCCTTAGCATCTATCTACAGGCCAAGTAAATGCTTTAAGTCTCACACTTATGGTTTTACCATTGTGTTAGAAGAAAATGTCCAGCTATGAAACTCTTGAGTTCATATCTCAGAGGTAATACCAGCTCAAGCTGACAGTATTATTTTGATTTTATCATAGCCCTGATATTCAGTCACTTCCATGTCCATGAAGGCCTTTAGCAGTTCACCATTTAGCTTGGCTGAAAGGATTTTAGAGCAGATATTCCAGTTCCATCCCTCCCAGCAGGATTAATGCTCGATGGCCATGATGTATGGCTTCAGGTCTGCCTCACTGATTAGTTATTTAAGTTGTTGAACTATCTTCAGCATGACCACAGACCTGGCTGCTGTCACCACACCCTCCATTGCAGTAGCAATAATTTGCAGCAGGTTCTCTGCTACTGGCATCTTTATATAAAGCATACATACTCATAACTCCACACACAAAAGTTACAGTCTACACCATGACTCTAGATTCTCTTCAGCTGGGAAACTTTCTTCTCAGTTTTCAAGAAGCAAAAGATAAACTTAGGATCCTTATCAGCATAGAAATGTATGTTCTAATTTTGCCCAGATTCTCCATCAATGTGGTATCAAAAGAGGGTAGCAGGGGCTTTGTCCATAAAATAATGTTTTTTTACATTAAACAGAATGTAAAACAACAGTTCAATGGTGTAATCTCTGCTTCAGTTAATTAAATAAAAATGAAACACAAACTCTGCAGTCTCTTTCACAGCAGTTTGGACTTCATCCAAAAAATAAATACAGGCAGTTTTCCTTCAAAATGCATTATTAAAAATGCATTATTAAGCAGAATATCCAGGCTGTCACAGGCTTCCTTGGGCTGTTTCTTCTCTTTCACAACACACTTCACGTAAAAATAAGTTATGTACCTACCATAACATTCCATGTTAGTTGTCTTCTTCTCGCCTTCTTTCTTGCTGGTTGGGTTCGGAGCGGATCCTTGGCTCCGACTCGGCCATCTTCAAAAGGTCGAGAGCTGCATACTGGCTCGAGGCCACCCCCTATCCCATGATGCCTGGTGCTTGATACCCAGATCTCATTTGGTAAGTCTAACTGCAGATAAAATAAGGAAAGGATCCTATCCTGGAATATATAAAACCTCAAGAGAGGCTACTAGACAGAAAGGAATAGCCATAGAAGACTCAGCCAGTGGAAAAAAACCCATAAGGAACTCTTCTCTGTCTACAAGGATAGGGGGATGGAGGGTGGGACACAAGAAAGAAGGCGAGAAGAAGACAACTAACATGGAACGTTATGGTAGGTACATAACTTCTTTATGTTAAGTTGTCTATCTCGCCTTCATTCTTGCTGGTTGGGACAGTGTCCCTAGCACCTGAAATCCTGGGTGGCTCATCGAAACAAACTCTTCAGAACAGTGAAACCAAAACCTGCACTGTTTCTGGAAACCACATCCAACTTATAATGCGAAATGAAAGTATGTGGGTTGGCCCACGTAGCTGCAGCACAAACAGATTCCATGGGCAACCTAGCCTGAAAGGCCACAGAAGTGGCTAAAGCTCTGGTGGAGTGATCTTTTGGTTTAACAGTTAATTCTTTATCCCTCAGTTGATAGATAAATGTGATGATAGAAGTCAACCACCTGGACAAGGTTACTTTTGACAATAAGAGCAACAACGAAGCAAAAAAAAACAAATAAACGAAAAGAGCACAGACTGGCTGAAAAATAATTCACTTTACTTCAAATAAATAAAATAATACAAGCAAAGGCAAATATCCAAGTGAGGTCAAATAAGGTAAGCGCTTTCGTTTGGCGGTTGCCAAACTTTTTCAAACAAACAAAATATCACTTCCTGTTGGTTAAATAATCCAATTTAGTGATGTAATCCATGCTTAAACTGCGCAACCTTAAAGATACAGTGTATCCTGAATAGTGTAACAATAGACAAATAACCGTAACATTTTGTAAATCAAACTGTTACAATCTATCAGCACATGAAACGTTATCGCTTCTACAAATGACACTTGAGACATACATAAAATCATCATAAAATAACCCATTTAAAACTACCTATGTACATATAATAAAGTTTAAAAGTAAAATTGTATTGAATGAGACTTTATATGACATTAACTTACTTTAATCAATAACCTACAAACACTCGATGCCTAAACAGTCTCCGTTACACGCGTATCTAAATCAGACCTTTTGTCAACAAATAAATAACGTCAACACTACATATATTAGTTCTCATGTAACGGTGACTGTAAAATAAGAAACCTTATAACAGTTTCATTCCTGTAAAGATGGCAATTCCAAAATAAATGTAATATAGCCAGATGGTGCCAACCTTGTAAATGAACAAGTAAGAATATATATAAGGAGGTATGTTAAAAACTAAATGTATTTAAAGGGGGTATGTTGAAGGAAAATGGAATATATTCAAGTAAGTATTGTTTAAAAAGTATTTTTTTTTTGATTTATCAACCAATTTAAACAACCAAAATGAAGGTGTTGTAGTTAAATACTGTAAGTAATGTGTGTTTGGTTAATAAACTAAACTTAACAAGGTTCTAAACATGACTTAATGTTGTAATAATGTTTTTATTAAAAACTATATTAATTCCAATGTTTTGAATATATTAAATATTATGGTGAAAAATATATGGTTAAAAATTAGATATACAATCACCATAATTAATAACGTTTTATAATGTCTTCAATAAATAATGAATAATAAATAATATTAATTAATGCTAAAATATAATATAATATATGAAAATATAGTATATATGAATAAATAATATAAATATAATATAAATGTAAAAATGATATAAATATAAAAATATATATATATGTACGGGTATGTGATTAAGAACTATGTGAATATAAATTAATTCATATATATGTAATCATTCAAGTACTAAAAATATATTAAAATATATATGTGTTCCAAAAAGGTATCCTATGAATTAATTATCTAACAAGAGATTTTAATTTTAAAATACTAGCAATAGAAATGACATTATTCAATCCTGGCCAATTATGTGCATTAAGTTTTATTTGCCATTGTAATTCTAATTTTTCCAATAGTGGTTGCCATGCACCACCCCTGGCATCCAGGTTTAAAACATCTAGAGCAACAAATTTGAAAGAATGGGATGCATAAGTAATAACATGTCTAGCTAAAGCATTCATTTCATTACAGTCACGTATAGCTCTAATATGTTCTCCCATGCGATCTTTCAATTTCCTTTCCGTTTTACCTACATAAAACGCCGTGCATGTACAACATAAGGCACAATATACTATCTTTTCACTAGTACAACAAACTTTTTCCTTTATTTGAATCTTTGTGCCGTTGATTGCTAATTCAGTGGTTTCAAACACATAACTACAATATTTACACCTGCCACATTTATACATTCTCCCTTGTTTTGTATTATGTGTATTTTCCATACATTTTTTTCAAAATCATACCTTTTTTATACACTATTGATGGATTATTATTAAAATATTGGTGTAAAAATGGATCAGCTATAAAAGTTGCCAATTTTTTATAAGTATCTTATTAATTGAACCACTGTCAGAATTAAAAGTAGTAATGAAACTTCTAGTGAAGTTTTTTAATTCACTAGTAGTTTGAATGTTAGAAACATTATACATAGAATAAATCAAATCAGAGGTGTTCGATTGTATATTAGTATCATCCATATTACTAGCCTCTATAGAATCTGTAGTTATGTTGTTCGTTTGATTCAATAGAGATTTGAAATATGAATTATCACGTTTAGTTATTATTTCTACCATAACATCATTTATCAATCTATTAGGATACCCTCTGTTTTTGAACATTCCACATAAATTCAGACATTCAGATATAAAATCATCCCTATTACTAATCATTCTTGCTGCTCTAACAAACTGGCCTTTTAAAACTGCTCTTTTTTGAGCATAAGGATGGCAACTATCAAAATGCAAAAAACTATTGCTGTAAGTCTTTTTTCTAAATATTTTTGATATATATCTCTTGTTATTATAATCTTTTTCTAATAAGACGTCCAAATAAGCTATTGTGTTTTTGTTAGATAAAGCTGTAAATTTTAAAAAAGAAGTGGTTGAATTAATATAATTTAAAAATTCATCTATCCCTTCTTCATTCCCGTTCCATAAAACAAATATATCATCTGAAAAACGTAAGTTTTGCAATGAATAAAAAATGGAGAATTAAAAATAAATTTCTTCTCCCATACACACATTACTATATTTGCATAGAGGCCTCCGCAAGGAGATCCCATAGCTACCCCTTCGTTTTGTAAATAGATGTTATTGTTAAAAAGTATAAAGTTATTTTTTTAAATAATATCTATTGACTGATCAAATAAATTAATACTGTTTTGAATTAAACCCTTTTCCATCAAGTATAAATTTACCCATTCCATTCCTAGTTGGTGTGGAATAACGAAATATAAATCTTTGACGTCTATAGTTAAAAAGATATCCTTTTCATTATATGTTACAGAACCCATTGTAGACAAAAAAATCCCAAGAATCTTTTAATAAATAATTTTCTGCATGTATATATGATTTCAATTTATCATCAATAAATTTTGCTATTGGATTGGTGATAGAACCCTGTGCATCCACAGTGGGTCTGAACGGAGGTATGTTTATATCTTTATGAATTTTTGGGACTCCAAACATAGTGGGAGTCCTAGGATCACTGACGTTCATGTAATTAAATTCGTCAATATTTATATCCCCTTCAATAAATAAGTCATGAAGTATCCCTCTAATACGTCTGTAAGTGCCATTTATTTCATTAATGGAGCTCCTTTTGTATGTATTACTATTTAAAATGGCTTCTATTTTGATATTATAATCATGGGTATTAAATATAGTCATACCCCCTCCTTTGTCTGGCTTTATAAGTCTAACACTTTTTGTTTCCATTAGTGTCTTTAACATATCATTCTCCTCTTTAGTTAAGTTATATTTCTTATTTTTTGTTCCTGAAGATTCAAGTGCACGAAAATCTAGTTCACACAATTTTTCAAAAATTTCCAAAGTAGGATGCAATGGAGGATTGTATGAACTGGAAATATAGAACTGTTTCATTACCTGTTCTGTATTTTGAAATAAACTTAAATTCAATTTCCGAACAAAAACTTTAAGATCAATTATTGAATGCACAATACTCATATTTTTGTTTGGAATGAATGTTTGTCCTCGTGACAACAAGTCACAAATACAATTATCAAAAACATAGTCAGAATAATTATATACTATAAAATCTTTAGTATTGTTTGTGTAAATGACAGGGCAAGTAGGTACAGATGTTGCACACATAAATGCCTATGGAAAGGGCGCAGCTTACCCCCCACCCCCCACATCTCAACAATGGGACTTTAAATTGATATCTCATGATGTTAGAAATGAGACAAACAACAATCCCAGTACGAGTATTGAGCAGGTTGAAATTGAAGAAAATTATGATTTTTTAGAAACAGATTATTTTCCTCCTCTTTGAAGATCGGAAAGGTTACAGCAACGTCAGCAAGCAGCGCAGCAACAAAATCAAAGGAGAAATTGGGGGTCACAGAATCAATTTTACACTCGGGGGACTTTTTCGAGGGGAAGGAACTATCACAGAGGCCAGTGGAGAGGCCACTAGTGTGTGCAACATCTGTACCTAGTTGCCCTGTCATTTACACAAACAATACTAAAGATTTTACAGTATATAATTATTCTATGTTTTTGATAATTGTATTTGTGACTTGCTGTCACGAGGACAAACATTCATTCCAAACAAAAATATGAGTATTGTGCATTCAATAATTGATCTTAAAGTTTTTGTTCGGAAATTGAATTTAAGTTTATTTCAAAATACAGAACAGGTAATGAAACCGTTCTATATTTACAGTTCATACAATCCTCCATTGCATCCTACTTTGGAAATTTTTGAAAAATTGTGTGAACTAGATTTTCGTGCACTTGAATCTTCAGGAACAAAAAATAAGAAATATAACTTAACTAAAGGGAAGAATGATATGTTAAAGACACTAATGGAAACAAAAAGTGTTAGACTTATAAAGCCAGACAAAGGAGGGGGTATGACTATATTTAATACCCATGATTATAATATCAAAATAGAAGCCATTTTAGATAGTAATACATACAAAAGGAGCTCCATTAATGAAATAAATGGAGCTTACAGATGTATTAGAGGGATACTTCATGACTTATTTATTGAAGGGGATATAAATATTGACGAATTTAATTACATGAACGTCAGTGATCCTAGGACTCCCACTATGTTTGGAGTCCCAAAAATTCATAAAGATATAAACATACCTCCGTTCAGACCCACTGTGGACGCACAGGGTTCTATCACCAATCCAATATCAAAATTTATTGATAACAAATTGAAATCATATATACATGCAGAAAATTATTTATTAAAAGATTCTTGGGATTTTTTGTCTACAATGGGTTCTGTAACATATAATGAAAAGGATATCTTTTTAACTATAGACGTCAAAGATTTATATTTCGTTATTCCACACCAACTAGGAATGGAATGGGTAAATTTATACTTGATGGAAAAGGGTTTAATTCAAAACAGTATTAATTTATTTGATCAGTTAATAGATATTATTTTAAAAAATAACTTTATACTTTTTAACAATAACATCTATTTACAAAACAAAGGGGTAGCTATGGGATCTCCTTGCGGAGGCCTCTATGCAAATATAGTAATGTGTGTATGGGAAAAGAAATTTATTTTTAATTCTCCATTTTTTATTCATTGCAAAACTTACTTACGTTTTTTTAGATGACATATTTGTTTTATGGAACGGGAATGAAGAAGGGATAGATGAATTTTTAAATTATATTAATTCAACCACTTCTTTTTTAAAATTTACAGCTTTATCTAACAAAAACACAATAGCTTATTTGGACATCTTATTAGAAAAAGATTATAATAACAAGAGATATATATCAAAAATATTTCGAAAAAAGACTTACAGCAATAGTTTTTTGCATTTTGATAGTTGCCATCCTTATGCTCAAAAAAGAGCAGTTTTAAAAGGTCAGTTTGTAGAGCAGCAAGAATGATTAGTAATAGGGATGATTTTATATCTGAATGTCTGAATTTATGTGGAATTTCAAAAACAGAGGGTATCCTAATAGATTGATAAATGATGCTATGGTAGAAATAATAACTAAACATGATAATTCATATTTCAAACCTCTATTGAATCAAACGAACAACATAACTACAGATTCTATAGAGGCTAGTAATATGGATGATACTAATATACAATCGAACACCTCTGATTTGATTTATTCTATGTATAATGTTTCTAACATTCAAACTACTAGTGAATTAAAAAACTTCACTAGAAGTTTCATTACTACTTTTAATTCTGACAGTGGTTCAATTAATAAGATACTTATAAAAAATTGGCAACTTTTAATAGCTGATCCATTTTTACACCACCATTTTAATTACAATCCATCAATAGTGTATAAAAAAAGGTATGAATATGAAAAAATGTATGGAAAATACACATAATACAAAACAAGGGAGAATGTATAAATGTGGCAGGTGTAAATATTGTAGTTATGTGTTTGAAACCACTGAATTAGCAATCAACGGCACAAAGATTCAAATAAAGGAAAAAGTTTGTTGTACTAGTGCAAAGATAGTATATTGTGCCTTATGTTGTACATGCACGGCGTTTTATGTAAGTAAAATGGAAAGGAAATTGAAAGATCGCATGGGAGAACATATTAGAGCTATATGTGACTGTAATGAAATGAATGCTTTAGCTAGACATGTTATTACTTATGCATCCCATTCTTTCAAATTTGTTGCTCTAGATGTTTTAAACCCGGATGCCAGGGGTGGTGCATGGCAACCACTATTGGAAAAATTAGAATTACAATGGCAAATAAAACTTAATGCACATAATTGGCCAGGATTGATTAATGTCATTTCTATTGCTAGTATTTTAAAATTAAAATCTCTTGTTAGATAATTAATTCATAGGTTACCTTTTTGGAACACATATATATTTTAATATATTTTTAGTACTTGAATGATTACATATATATAAATTAATTTATATTCACATAGTTCTTAACAATCACATACCAGTACATATATATATATATATATATATATATATATATATTTATATATTTATATTATTTATTCATATATTATATTATATTTTAGCATTAATTAATATTATTATTCATTATTTATTGAAGACATTATAAAACGTTATTAATTATGGTGATTGTATATCTAATTTTTAACCACTACTATAGTTTTTAATAAAAACATTATTACAACATTAAGTCATGTTTAGAACCTTAAGTTTAGTTTATTAACCAAACACATATTACTTACAGTATTTAACTACAACACCTTCATTTTGGTTGTGTAAATTGGTTGATAAATTAAAAGAAAATACTTTTTAAACAATACATACTTCAATATATTCCATTTTCCTTCAACATACCCCCTTTAAATACATTTAGTTTTTAACATACCTCCTTATATATATTCTTACTTGTTCATTTACAAGGTTGGCACCATCTGGCTATATTACATTTATTTTGGAATTGCTATCTTTACAGGAATGAAACTGTTATAAGGTTTCTTATTTTGCAGTCACCGTTACATGAGAACTAATATATGTAGTGTTGACGTTATTTATTTGTTGACAAAAGGTCTGATTTAGATACGCGTGTAACGGAGACTGTTAAGGCATCGAGTGTTTGTAGGTTATTGATTAAAGTAAGTTAATGTCATTTAAAAGTCTCATTCAATACAATTTTTCTTTTAAACTTTATTATATGTACATAGGTAGTTTTAAATGGGTTATTTTATGATGATTTTATGTATGTCTCGAGTGTCATTTGTAGAAGCGATAACGTTTCATGTGCTGATAGATTGTAACAGTTTGCTTTACAAAATGTTACAGTTATTTGTCTATTGTTACACTATTCAGGATACACTGTATCTTTAAGGTTCCGCAGTTTAAGCATGGATTACATCACTAAATTGGAGTATTTAACCAACAGGAAGTGATATTTTGTTTGTTTGAAAAAGTTTGGCAACCGCCAAACGAAAGCGCTTACCTTATTTGACCTCACTTGGATATTTGCCTTTGCTTGTATTATTTTATTTATTTGAAGTAAGGTTACTTTTGAGCCTGGAAGACCTTGTTTACCCTCAGCATAAGAAAGGAAAAGTTGGTCCGATTTCCTGATATCTTTAGTTCTATGCAAATAAAAACATAGTTGCCTGTGAACATCTAACTGATGCAACTTATATTCCACCCTGTTGGAATGGTTGGGAAAAAACACAGGAATGTCTATGGAGTGATTTAAATTATTTTCTGAAGAGACCTTAGGAAGGATTAGTCCTGAGAGCAACCCTATCGTTGTGGAATACTAGGTACTGAGGACGGGTACAAAGAGCCTGCAGTTCCGAAACTCTTCTGGCTGAAGTAATGGCTACCAAAAAGAGAGTTTTCCAAGATAAAAACTTCAGGGAACAAGATGCTGCAGGTTCGAAGGGAGGCAATATTAGCGAAGCTAAAATCAAATTTCAATCCCACAGGGGTGGAGGTTCTCTCACTGGAGGCCTGAGCAGAGTGGTCCCTTTGAGAAAGGCTCTACATAGCTTATGCGACATGATATTATTTCCCGACAGGCCAATGTGAAAATTTGAAATTGCAGCTAAGTGAACTCTAATTGCAGCGGAAGCGGACCCAGAATGAGAGAGTTCCACAAGAAATTCCAAAATGTGGTGTATAGGGGCTGAAAAAGGGTCTATACTCTTAGTCTCTGCCCAGGAAGAAAAACGTTTCCACTTACTAGCGTAAGTTTTTCTAGTGGTAGACTTGTGCGATGATAAAATAATTTCCCACACAGACGGGGAGATATCTGGAAGCCTGGCTAAGGTTGGAAGTGGAGCAACCAAGCAGTGAGCTGGAGAGATTGCAGGGATTGGTGCAGCCCGCCCGATTGATGGATCAGAAGGTCTGGAACTAGATCCAGAGTCCAAGGCTGCTGGAGAAGATGATGCAGGAACGGGAACCATATTTGTCGAGGCCAGTAAGGAGCAATGAGGATCATTCTGCAGCCCAATACGGTAGCTTTCTGTATTAGTTTTGGAATAAGGGGAAACAGAGGGAATGCATAAAGAAGTCCCTGAGGCCAATTGTGGACTAGAGCGTCTCTGGGGGAATATCCAGGAAGTGGAAGGAGAGAGAAGAATTTGTTGCATTTGCTGTTGAAGGGGGTGGCAAAAAGGTCACAAGGCTGGCCCCATTTGCAGAATATTTGGCCCGCAACTACTAGATTCAGAGACCACTCGTGAGGCATGAGAATTGCTCTGCTCAGCCCGTCTGCTATGACATTGGACTACCAGGGATGTGCGTTGCAATCAGAAACCATTGGGAAGAGATCACCCACTGCCAGAGTCTGAGTGCTTCTCGACATAGGGGGTAGGACTTGGTTCCGCCCTGCTTGTTGATGTACCACACTACTGACATATTGTCCATTTGAATTATAATGGTCCCGGTAGGAAGAGAGTCCTGAAGAGCTTGCAACGCTAGAAGCACAGCCCTCATCTCCAAGACATTTATATGCAGGTGGTACTCGTGAGGTTGCCAGGTGCCTTGGACTGTCCTGCCCTGATAATGCCCTCCCACCCAATCAGGGAAGCGTCCATGGTAACTGTAGCAACTGGGGGGGGGGGGGAGTACAAATGGTCTGCCTAGGGGTAGTGATGTGGAGAACATCCACCATGCAAGATGCTTTTTGCATGCTTCTGTGATCATAATCATGTGAGACATGGGAAGCTGCTGGAAGGACCACTGGGTGAAAATCAGCCACTGGAGGATCCTCATGTGAAAACGAGCTAGAGGAACAAGTATGATCGCTGCTGCCATGAGACCTAGAGTTTGGAGGACGAACCTGGCTTGAATTCTTTTGCATGCTAATAAGACCTGTACATGTTGACGAATTACTAATACCCTGTCTGGTGGAAGGCTCGCTGACATGTCTTTTGTATTTAAATTTGCGCCTATAAAGATGATAGACTGACAGGGCGACAATGCAGTCTTTTTGAAATTTATTGAGATACCTAGTCTGGAGCAAGTCTCGATAGTGTAGTCTCTGGCTCGCAGAAGGTGATGCCTGGTGGTAGCAGTAAGGAGCCAGTTGTCTAGATAGGGAAACACCTGGAATCCTTGCCGTCTCAGGTGAGCGGTAACTACTGCCATACATTTGGTGAACACCCAGGGGGCTGTGGTGAGACCAAAGGGCAGAGCTCTGAACTGGTAATGGCTGACTCCCAGCCGGAAGTGAAGGAATCTTCTTTAGCGTCTGTCCATTTTGACATGGTAGTACGCATCCTGAAGATCTATAGAGCACATCCAATTGTCCTGACCCAGAAAGGGCATAATGGACTGTAGTGTGACCATCCAAAACTTGGTTCTTTGTACAGACCTGTTCAGTCTGCTAAGATCCAGAATGGGTCTGCAGTCCCCTGTCTTTTTTGGTACCAAAAAGAACCTTGAGTAAATTCTGGGTCCTTGCTGGATGGCCCTTTTTCTTAGCAGTTCTGAAATTTCTTGCACTGCTTGATCCCTTACATTGGGTGGAACATCTGGAAGGGACTTGTTTAACACTACAGGAGTGCGAACAAAGGGTATTCTGTAGCCTCCGGATATAAATGACTGTACCCATTTGTCTTGTGTTATGTCTTGCCAGGCTCTTGGGTACAGCAATAATCTTCCCCCGACTGCCTCCGGAGGTGGGCAGTCGGGCAACCCTTCAGGATGGTGGGAGGGCTTCTCAGAGAAGGATTCTCTACTGCCCTGGTTTCGCGGTCCCCCTCTGCTACGAGGGTGGCGTCTATTATTGTTCCCTCCTCTGCCCTTGGATGGGAACTCACCACGTGTGTCCGGCAAGGCTCCCTGAGATTTTCAGAACCACATCTTTCCACTTTTCTGACCCTTGGGATATGGTCTGGAAGGAGTGGAAAAATAGACTCCAACAGCAGAGAGTGTCTTGCCTTCCTGTTCACACCTGGTAAGGGTGTCCCTCACCTGTGATCCAAAAAGAGAGGAACCATCAAAGGGGCTATTGGTGAAAGACGATCTGAAAGGTTCCCCAAAGTTACATAGCTGCATCCAAGCATGTCTCCTTAGAGCAACACCTGTGTTTGCGGCTCTACTCGCACCATCGGCTGCATAAGAAATGAGCCTCATGGAGGAGTTCACCACTGAATTAAGAGTCACCAGCTGGGAGGCTGCCTTAGCCCGGGCCCCCTCAGCTGATGGATCTTGGAGGGTATCTCCAAGCTCTTTAAGGAGATCCCTTTGAAGGCGGGTAAAGTGGCAAAAATAATTCAGAGACCTCATAGAAAAGGTCGCTGAAGAGAACATCCACTTCCCATATCTGTCCATCGTCCTAGACTCCTTGTTAGGTGGATGGACAGATGAAGAAGTTTCAGCCAACTCCTTCTTTGTGGCCACCGCTACCACCATGGCATCAACAGGGACACCTTTGGTCAAAAACTGTTTATCCTGTGGTGCCGTTATGAATTTAGCGGGTCTTCTGGGGGTCGGTTCCACTGTGTCTGGAGCTGACCACACCTTCTGAGCCACCATGGACATCAGTGGGTCGAAAGGCAAAGACACCAAGGAGGTGGAAGGTCGGGATGCAAACGCATCCAGGAATACCGACATCCTTGGAGGGGCTTAGGGTAGTCCAGTTCCCCCTCTGCCTAAGCATCTCAAGGATGTCTGAGAAGGAGACATCTTCAGAGGGCGATCTCGGGGACCCTTCCGAATCCTCCAAGTCAGTATCTGATGTGACAGACTCAGGGGAGTCAACATGCTTTCTCTTGCATTTCCTCTTACGAGGTGGCTCCTCTGAATGATCAGGGGAGGCCTCAGAAGAGGAAGATACACCCAAGGGGGTACCCTGGAGTGTTGGTTCCCCACGCTTGGGGTCTGCAGGAGGGGCAGACGCAGGCACCATAGTGGGAGGAGCCGGTGGGGATGATCGTGGGGCTGACTCAGGGGCCAGCACACTCCTCGTGACCTCGAAAGCGTCCCTGCCCGGATGCCGAGAAGGCTCCGGTTCCGAAGAGACTGGAATCCCTCAAAGCACCGAGGGGGACGGCTCCGAAGCCGATGTAGGAGCCGAGTTCACCTGCGCCGAAGCTCCGAGAGGGAGAACGGGGTCAGACAAGGGTCCGATGCCACTCACCCCCTCGGAGCCGATGAGGGAGTCTCGGCGCCCAGACTCTTTCAAGGAAAGTACCAAAGAAGTGATCGGAGCCGATGATGGAACTGAAGCAGAAGGTATTGGTGCCGACGGTTCCACGACTCGAAACCCAACAAACTCCGGATCCAAACTCAAGGAAAGAGTCGGAGGAGGAATAACTGCAGATATGGACGGAGCCGACACCTGATGAAGGGGGGGGGCTGTACAACATTTTTGCTAGGGCCTGTGATTTTAACAGCCTACTGACCACTCTCTCCACGTCATGATCAGATAGTCTTGAGGACCGAGAAGAGTGGGACCGATGACTGTGCTCCGACTGGAGCAGAGGAGACCTCGGAGCCGAGCATATCGACTTCAGGGAGGGAGACCTAGATCTCTTTCGACTCCCTGTCGGCTCCGAAGGGAGAGTCGGAACTGACTGGGAGACAGGTAAATCGGTTCCGGCCGGAACCGAGGCTGAAGGAACAGCTTCACCCATTGACGGCTCCGAACTGAGAGCCGAAGATTTAGGTGGCTTAGAGGCCTTCACGGGCTGAGTCTCAGCCAGTGAATCCTGCTTAAGTAATCCCCGTAGGATTAACTTATTTTTATGCTCCTGCAGGACTCTTGGGCTGAAGGCATGGCAAACCAAACAAGAGTCCTGCAGGTGCACGGCACCCAGACAATAGACACAAGAAGTGTGACAGCATGAGTCACACTTCTTGAATCCGGACACCTTGGTATCCTTGGACATCCCTGAAAAAGAATTAGAATACCCAGGACAACACAAAAAACTAGGATGTAACTACTACCACACACACTAAGTTAAGACACCCAAAACACAGCCAAGAAAAACTGACAATATTCTATTTATAAACTAAATAGAACTAACTAGGTAAATGCTAAAAGGTTTTTTTTTTTTTTTTTTTTAATAGAGAAAGGGAAAAAAGGGGCTAGCCTCTAATTTAAACGGCTACCTCAGAAAGTGAAGGGGGAGGGGAAAACTCTCTAACTAAAACGAGTTTTCTGAAGGGATAGGGGAAGGATCAAGAAAGAATTATAGTGACAAGTATATATATATATATATATATATCTATATAGAAAGGTTAACTACTATAAACAATCTATACTAACAAGCCTAACAATTTTTATCAAAAACAAAAAATATACGACCTGAGCCAGTAAGACAACCTCACAGCAGAAGCGGCAAACGAGATCTGGGTATCTAGCACCAGACATCATGGGATATGGGGTGGCCTCAAGCCAGTATGCAGCTCTCGAGCTTTTGAAGATGGCCGAGTCCGAACCCAACCACCAAGAATGAAGGCGAGATAGACAACTTAACATCTGTTGTTCCAGGCACAATACTCCCCCTATATTAAGAGGCCATCTTATCTGAGCTCCAGGGCCATACACCATCTCATATAAATTAAACAGTGTAATTGCTTGTTACCAGCATTGCTTGAACGAATATTTCTACCCAATACATTTATTTTACTTTTACTTGCTTGCTGCTATTTATTTGGATAGTTATTTTTTAATTTTACTTTAACTTTTTATGTTACGGAGTTTGTGCCTTGAGAAGACAGACTTGATTTTTTGCTTGGGTCTCTCTGGTCATTAATTTATCCTTACAGAATGCATGGCAGTAGTATTCTTTTGTTGTGTGCAATTTCCAAAATAATAATACCACTCCAACTTACTGGGAGCTTACATCTGTTATACCTAATACTATCAAATTCTAAGTGATGCAGCTGTGTACTAAAGTGCTGGATTTACAATCTCAGTACGACTCCTCACGTTTCAGTCATGATAATAAAATTTTGTGAAAGAGTGGACCAAAGACCAAGAAACTAATGCACAGATATTTGCAATGGAAAGATTCTTAAAGCAAACAGTGACAAAAACAACTTCACTACTAGCCACCACATTTACCAGTGGTCAAATGTCCAAATGACAAGAGACAATGCATCCAGCAACTCACTTGGAAACTGCCTACCTGGCAATAGCAAGCCCTTTTCTGCTTGGTGCAAAGAAGATGAACAGCTATTCTATTTTCCATAACAACATTCAGGTAACACTTGAGCATACCAAACACGTGAGTATCTCTCTTTGTCTATTTTTTGCCACCAAAGAGAAAACAGACAGATGTCTGGTCCAGGAACAAATCCAAAACCAACTCTGTAAGGAAGTATGGGTTCATGGTGAGGGATAAAAATTTAATATAACTCTCTATATGCAAGGGTATGAGACCCCAAAATCCTAAGGGTTCTAAGGGTTGTAAAAGTAAGAGTATTTTCTAAGATACAACATTCAACACCAAGTTTGCAGGCTCCAACGGTAAATGGGAAATCTGTCAACTGCAAAGAAGTAGCAATTCATTAAGGTGATGTTTAACAAGGTGGTGCTAAACTAAAATACTCCTACCACACAAGTCATGATGCAGGGAAATAACTACCACATGCACTCCAACTATAGAAAAACTGAGGTCCATATCATACAAGAGTCTAAACTACATCAAGATCACCTGTAAGCTACCCGAGGTGGTACAGGATACTACTTCACCCAAACTGAGAACTCCCACTGAAGGAAGGGCTTTCAGGTGGTCTAAATCTCCTCTGAAACCACAGTTGGCAAAATTGGTGAGACTGTGGGGTTTACATCAGAAGTCATGTCATAAATTAGGAATAGAGGACATCCCAACCATGATGACATCCTTGGCTTGGAACATAAGATGGTCCTGTGTTATCCCGTAAGTTCATGCTTCAACCATGCCTTTGTAAGCTACCATGGAATAGAAAATGAATGAGCTTTGCCCTATCTTTACTGAACCTTCCAACAGAATCTAGGGTAAAGTGAAAACGCACATGGACGCCTTCAGTGCCAGAGAAAAAAATATGTTGTTTTTATCTCTCCTTTGTCCTGCCAAATTCAGCAAAAGGAATGAAGACTATACTTTCCCAAGAGGTAAAATTTAAAACTCTAGAGTAATCCAAAAGAAGTGACCATACACAGCTTCTGAATCTATACCTTCAGGATAGGATTATGGTGTTACTTAGGACATCCACAAGATTGCTTGTTTCCCCAGGAATATGCTGACTCAGTAATGTCACTAATGACAGACCAATTCTAGATTAGCATCTCCTTGGGATTAAAGGCAGAGTTAGGATTAGCATGCATTAGTAAAGTGGACTGTGAATAGCCTCACATACTCAGCTTAGTTATGTGTAATAAACCTAACTGCAACATTAGCCCTATCTCCAATGCTGCACCACACCTTAAAAAAACTCTTTCCATAGCACCACCTCTATTCAGCCAAAACAGTAGTGCTTTTTAATGGATCACAAAAACAAATTAGTTGTTTTCTTTTTGTGATCTTTAGAGCTTTAATGATTTACGTTTTCACTGGCTCGATTGTTCATGCTGGGCTCAATTAACTGTGGTTCTACACATACATAGATCCATATCTATCTACACACACACACACACACACACACACACACACACACACACATATATATTTAAAACACATATATGTGTCTATATATATATATATATATATATATATATATATATATATATATATATATATATATATATATATATATATATATATATATATATATATACATATATATATATATATATATATATATATATATATATATATATATATATATATATATATATGTGTGTGTATATATATATGTGTGTGTGTGTGTGTGTGTGTTTATACATATGTGTATATATATATATATATATATATATATATATATATATATATATATATATATCTGGGTCCCTATCACATTACTAAAGTTTTGAAGCTTTGAATGTTTTGAATAGATATCGCCATTTAGCGTGGAACGGGCAATTTATAGTTTTCCTCACTGTAGTGCCATCTCGGAGTTGGTATATTTAATTAGCAAGGGGTGTGGTGGGGTGTAATTGGGCTTGCTCCCCTGCAAAAAATGTAAAAAAAAATTACTTTTTATTTTATTTTCAAAGTTTAAAAATTTTGATGATATGGTCTCGGCTGTACGATGTTCGAAGTTTTGAAACTTCGATAATCTGATAGGAACCCCTATTTTATATATATATATATATATATATATATATATATATATATATACACACACACACAATTGTATACTCTTGTGTGTGTGTATATATATATATATATATATCTCCTCAACTTGGACACTAAATGTGGATCATGATAAAAGCAAATATATAGTACACAGTGTCGCTATTCCAAAATATCTATAGGTATATGCATATCACATTAAAGGAACTAAAATTCCATAAATCTGCCATATTTTTGGTCCTTGATAAAAAAACTAAAGTTTATACACAAACACATTCCTCAAAATGATCCTGTCTCAGATAAAACAACAAATCAAAATCTATACTAAATAAAATGGAAAAAGCTAAATAAAATAAACAGACCACATTTCCTCTTCATTAAAATGTCAAGAAAAGTAACTTTACACAATTCATTCACAAAACACAAACATAAACACTACCAAATTGAAAACAGTATTACCAGCAAATTTGACCCTATTATCCATCTAAATTAACTAACAAAAGAAACTAAATAATACATAAAACTACATCATAACATTAACAAACCCTAATATAAACTCTAGTAATCCAGTAAATTACTTCAAATAAATCAACTACAAAAAAGACAGAGGGCTGGATTCAATACACCCTGCATGGCTTGCTAAAACTGGGTGCATGATATGGCACGTACACAAATTCACAATAGAGTGCCAATTTCTATCAAATACGAATCTCTATACGATGTGAAGAGCCGCGCAAACACGGTAAATATTGTGGCATTCTAATTACAACATAACCAGCTGAACTGCATATTAATGAACCAATCCAAAATGGCACAGCTATTCAACAGGCTATAAAGCAATACTGTAGACTTTTGTGTAAGTTTTTGCCTCAAATTCCAAACTCTATTTGAATACAGCTACAGAAACTACATTAGTGGGAAAGAATGTTAGGGGTTGCTGTTGCTCTCTTGCATGGGTATGTGCAACAGGTTCAAGTCTATGCTACTGCTGACGGACCTTGGGTAAGAAGAAGGGTGTTTAGACCATGTTTAACTTTTCATGGTCTGCCTGAGGTGGAAACAGTAGAGCACTACAGGGTAGAAAGACACATACTCCAGAACTCTGCAACTTTTGTCGCCCTCAATTAAGAGCAAGGGAAAAACAAGGGGAACCAATACCCGTGGAGACCAAGGTATGTATAACACTCAGAATTTTAGCTACAGGAACCTTCCAGACACTAAAATGCTGGGGGTGTCACAGGCATCAACATTCGGGATCCTGCATCAACTCCTGAATGCTATGTTACAGCATGCCAGTGACTTTATACATTTTCCCCTTACACCCAAGGACAGAGCTACAGCTATGCAGGATGTCTACACACAGCACACTTTCCTGAAATCTTGGGTGTCATAGATAGTACACACACACTGAGATCAAAGCACCACCTGGGAACAGGGAATGGTCTACATAAACACAAAGGGCTTCCACTCCATTAGCTGCCAGGTCATGTGTAATGCTAAGGGAATCATCCTGAATGTGTATGCTGGCAATCCTGGCAGTTACCACAACTCCCATATCCGGCACAACTCACAGCTCTACCACAGGTTTTCCAAGGGGGATATTCAACAAGGCCATTTACTAGGGGATGCACTCAAACCATGGCTGATGACGCCCATCAAAAATGCACACACAAATTTAAGTTTAAAGTATTGCAAGTATTATATGTAAACATCAGAGGTGGGGATATTGTTAATAAGTTGGATATAGCTGAATATAGATGGATAACTATATTAGAAGCAGACAAATATCCAGGTCTGAATAATATGGTCAGCTTAAAACCCATGTTGGTAGCTAAACAAAAGGAATATAAATGAATGTCTTACACAAACATGAAGAATGTCAGTAGAAAATGCAATAAAATGTTGATAAAATGTTTTATTTAATGATATGCCTTTAAAGTTTTATTAATGTTAATTAATTTATATGAATTAACTTTTTATTGGTTGGTTGTGTCATGTGTTCTTAGAAAAATGCTTATTTATACTGTGAATAAGCTAGTTTCAATATACTGATGAAGGGTGTTACCCGAAAGCTTTATTCTGTTATTGTCGAATAAAATGAGTGCTGCTTTACTGTTTTCTACCTTATTTGAATCCATAGTGTGATATTTCAGCAGTGAAACTTTAATGCAGTTGGTGTGTATTTATAATAAGCAACAAACACAGAAATTAAATTACTGCTACACTAAATATTTAACCAATATAGATAATAAAAAAGTAGCACTGCTTAAACAATTGCAGACGGTAAAGCAGTACAGACACTCAATACACCCTCTTCACACATACAGATACTTTTATATTAAATAATGCTTAATACGCAAATAAACATTTGCTTACCAAGTACAGATGTCTCCACACTTTGCAGGGAAGATGTTCCTGGAAGAAATGAAGCAAGGAAAGGACGGCAGTTCAGCATCACAATGGGAATAATATAGGGGGACAGTGAATACATGATTGCCTCTATGTCCAGTAAAAAACAGCTGAAAATGAAACTTGGCTGAGACATCCACCCACACCCATGTGCACTGAATGGGTCTCTATTACTTCACTGAAGGAATGGATCATTAAACGGCATTTTATTGAACATGCCATTCATCAAATCATTCTAACCGAGATCACATTAAAGTGGGGATTTGGAAATGTGCCCTTTCCCCCACTGTAGTGTAATCTCGGAGTTGGTATATGTAATTAGCTGGGAGTATGGGGGGCACAGCCTCCCACAAGAAGGAGGTTTGATGAACGGCATTTCCATTTCTTCAGTGAAGTAATCATTTTCTTCTACAGGCAAACATAAATGTTGCCAAATGTAAGCTCACCTAGAAGCTGCTCCTCAGATAAACTCATCCTCTCAGACACATATGTACCGACATTAAACACAGTGCGCAGTCTCCACTGAGCTGCCTGGATCTCTGACAATGGACAGGAACTCCTCATTTGTTGTCAGTCGTGGCTCGGTAGCAGGACCACCCTGTAACAAGCTGTTCTTGGGCAACTGCAGCTGCCCTCCTCCAGGCTGATGAAATCATATCAGTGGCCTGATGCTGCACCTGATCTTAATTCTGGCTGTGAGCATTTATTTATTTTTTATTTATTTTATTTTACATTTGTTGACCAGGATAGTCCGACTGGATATATGTCCATTTTCAGCGGAGGCCCGGGGAGAAAAGCTCCAAGACATTACTAAAAAAATTACAAAGTGATTACATGCTAAGCAATATACAAGTCATTGATAGTTATACAAAACAGATACAAAAAATTGTTTAGGGTTTTTGTATATATATATATATATATATATATATATATATATATATACACATATATATATATATATATATATATATATATATATATATATATATATATATATATATATATATATATATATATATATATACACACACACACACACATGTCTATCAGCCTACTAGTACCATAGGAAGTGTATTTCTTCAGTAGATTAAGAGAGAGGTATAATAGCCAACAGAGGTGGCCATTTGTTCACTAACTGGTTCCAAATCTCCTATCTGCCATATTCCCATGGCCTCTCTCAAGTAGAAAGGCTCCATGGTGCCTCACAGCCTGTATTATGACTTCACTTTCCATGTCGCTGAAAGGGTTCATTTGTAGGCTTGGGTGCCATAATCATATGTGATATAAAATCGATAAATATCACATAAGTAATGTATTTCTTACAAAAATAATCAGTCTGTGTACCCTTTTGTCAACATTACGCACATGAAACACACTTTTCATTTAACACAACTGAATGTTAGATGGTTGTCCCTCCACTCACTCACACACAAAGGTTTGTACAAACCAAGGAATACCACATAGGTAATGTATATATGTTTTCCATGGAAATACAAGAATGCCTACACAGTTTCAACAGAAAAGCACTTGAAAGACACTTTTCTTAGACCACAGAATGGCAGGTGGCTCCCCACCCCCAAAACACTAAGCAAATGAAAGTTTGTGCAAATCAAGGAATACTACACAAGTCATGGATATATGCTTTCCACACAATTATCAGGATATGTACACATTTACAAAAGAGAAATCAATGTAGGAGGAATGCCAGCCACTTTTTGCTGTGGCCATCACTTCTGTGGAGGTTGCCCGGGACCATCTCAGAATCATAACACAACAGTTGTGTTGTAAGTATAACCTAACTCAAAAATGTAACACTTGCCAAAACTGCCAATACCAACAGTGAAGTATAATAAGTTCATACTGGTAAAAGTTCCAGTTTCTCCTGGATATAAAAATACATTTTTAGCATTTTACAAAATCTAGAATGTACTTAAATAATACAAGCACACCTTAGCAAATTTGTAAGCCTTCTCTGCAAATAAATCACCTTCAAAGGAATACAAATCTTCTGTTTTGTCCAATACACAAGTCTCCTCACCTTCAAGTTCCTTAGCTACATGGTTACCTTTTTATAGTGTAGATTCATGCCTATGAGCACTGTGAAGATGCAAATGAGGTGTGAACTTACTAGAATTGCTGAACATTAAACTTTTGACTTTGTGCAGCAGATATAAACATAGTGTAGGCTCTACAGTATTGTTAGTTGCTAATGGCTTGCAACTGTGAATGATTACTGTGAGAGAGACGGAAAACACAAGAGCAAGTCAGACAACCTTCATTGCAGTGGTTATGTCTGTGAGGATAAATTTATCAAGTATGTAACTAACTTCAGCAAGTTTTTCAATGAAACAAAACACCACACATTTATCATTTTTGCTCACTAATAGCAAAACTCCCCTGCCTTTGCTGAAAAGTGTTGTTTATTGTCATGTACTTTTATCACTCATTTAAAGGAAAATGATAAAAAAATGCACTACAGACTGCATGTCTAAGATAACAGCAGTGAATTACGTATATATGCACACGATTTGACTGTTGCAAAGCTGTGTCTGTGGCAAAGAGATTGTTCTATACTTTCATTACTCTGATAGCTCAAATTCAGAGTTGTGTAATTGTTTGATATTTGTTTAACTTTAGTTGTCTTTATTTTGTACTTACGTATTATCACAACCACATTCTGTCTAATGGAACCACATTCCGAGCAGGGACAAGTGGCTCTTTTGTAAGCGATCGGTTCAGAGATTGTACTCACCTTTTTTTTTCTGCTCTACAAATGGATGGCCACAAATTTGGAGAGGACAGTGTTACCATCCATGTCACTAGCACATAATTTCAGGGTTTGATCGATGAGACGATCATAATTTTGTGTACTGCATGGGGCTTTATGTGCTCCATGTAATTGCACTTACGGGAAAATATCAACATTTTCGTTGGCTTTTAAAGGCATAAACAGTTAACGGACAGTGTCAGCAGGGCAGTAAACAGAGGGGGGGGGGGGGTTTCTGATTAAGTACTGAGCAGTGAAGTCAGTAAATAACATTTTACAATTTCAGAGTTCGTATCCTTCAGGAAACACATGCGAAAGCAACTCCTGTTATTGTCATAACAAGTTTGCACACGTTTTACAGCAGCTTATGGAGACCTCACTGGACTTAACAATTATAAACCATGTTTTTTTAATTCTGCTGGTGTCAGTTGCTGTTTACAGCATACAGATTTTGTCTAATGTGGGACACGACCATAACTTTCCTACGGGGTGCTTAATATTTGCGGAATTCTGACAGATAATTCGCCTAATGGTATGCCTTGTAGTTTCAATCGGTACTTACGTGGTTGCGATAATACGCAAGTACCCTTTATTTATATATTTATTTTTGGTTTTTAACATTTGGGTGGCCTAGCAAAACACAATTAAATGTATCAAATTTTAAAAATGAATGTTAGGTGCCTTAGGAAACGCAAATACATTTAGCAATGCATGGAGGTCAGCACCTTGGATGATAATGACAGTAGAACACCTGTGATCCTACTGTGTGTGTAGCACAAGGTGTAAATACACAACAGATAAGACAGGTAGACCATGATTTGAGCTCCACAGTAGATATTTTACTGTGTAATGATCATAATGAGTTTTAACAGAAATAATTTATATTTGCTATTGCCTGTAACATTTGCACGTTGCTCACCTATACACAAACACATTTCACTGCTTAAGAAAAAAACTGAAACTATGTTACTTGCTTTGTCTTCCTTTTTGCAAACCAGACTAAGTAGTGATGCAAAGTTGTCAGCACTCTGGACAGTACTGAGTGTAAAGAATACACCTGCTGCCTAGCTTTCCCTGTGGCACCAGGTGTAAGTTTGTAGCTAAAACCTAGTTGAGCCAGGGTTCTAATCCAGCACACTTCACTTTTTATTAAGTATGTTCATTGTTATTTTTCACAAAAATTTAAATATAAACATAATTATACATAACAATAATTATATCTAGCAGGTTGATTGAGCATACATATGGTATCATAGCTATTATATATGTAACTGGTGCAGTGTGGCAATGATGACTGTGTAATTATAAATGTATTTTCAGACT
Source organism: Protopterus annectens (assembly GCF_019279795.1). Lineage (NCBI taxonomy): Eukaryota > Metazoa > Chordata > Ceratodontiformes > Protopteridae > Protopterus > Protopterus annectens. The sequence continues at coordinate 184,356,686 of NC_056735.1, forward strand.
TGGGATGGAATTTAGTTTACGGACAGTTATCTACACACCTCCCATAACACAAATATAACTATAAAACAGAATGTATTCTGTGGTCTGAAGCAGAATTCAAAAATCTACTCTGAAAGTACACAATACAAGTATATGCATTCCCAGTATATTTCCACAGATTACTCCTGCATCACACCTGAGAATGCATAAGCCAGGACCTTGTCATGTCAAATGCATACACAGTTAATTGAAGTATAGCACCAGTCACTCTTTAAGGTGTATGTTTATGATGATCGTATTTGGCAAAAACTTCTGTGACAATGAGAAAAAAACACCTGTGTGGAAATACATGCATTAACTTTTTTTACAAAGGTTTGAATCCTACACTCTACAAATTATTTTATCAGTGTGTAAGGCCCCACAAAATACATAGAGTCATATAATTAATCCCCCCCCCAAATGCAGGTCTTAAAAGCAGAGTTATTTAACATACCAGTGTTGACCATTCAACAAAGTGTTGTCAAGTATAGCAGCACAAGTCATAAATTAATTCAAAATGTCACATTATCCTTCCTATTTCATAAACTGCCTTCCTCCCTGGCAATATTTCTCTCTGCTAAACATTGAGCAAACATGGTTGGCATGGTTGTGCAAGTTTGTGCACTGGCCATACATTGCAATATCATGAATTGGCAGGAAAATACTTTTACTGTTGTTGGAGGAGCTGTGCAGACCTGGCAGGAGCTAGGAAGGATGTTGCCAAATTCAGGGCTCAAAGGTGGGGTATGGAGGACTCAAAAATATTTATTGCATTCCTTGTAAAGCACTACAGCCATAGGCTGCCGCAGAGGGGCTATACAAGGTCTCAGTATAAGGCTGAAACTTGGCACAGTCTAACCAAGGCGGTCTCCAATGAGACTGGCATACGACACACTGGGAAGCAATGCAGGCACCATTATACTGACCTGAAATGGCTCAAGCAGACACAACTGAACCAGTGACTGGATAAGATTAGGACTGTTGGCATCCCATAATTATGTAAGTACACAGATAAAGCAACTTCAAATGATGTATGTAAAGTTGTAGGATAGCCAAGACTGGTATACATAACGTTTTATGTCTCTCCTTCTCTCCTTCCTTATTTTACAGCTATTCAGGAAATTTCAGCAGACAGGGAGATGCGTGCTGAAAGATTAGAAAGATCCTGAGAGGCAAGGGGTATGTATGCAGCACAAATGAACATGACTGTATTAAAATTATTGCTTTTCCATGCATTACTAGCAACTTAAGTATGCAGGTCTTAAATGCAAAAGTAAGCATGAATGTTTTCTTCTGTAGCTCTTGGTAATTGTATTAGAAAAGTGTAATAGTGAATTCAGAATTGGTGGGGTCTATTCCCACAAATAATAAATGCATTCAAATTACAAAAATATCATTTTTTTAAATTTTAATTCCAGCAAAACTGGCTTTAATACCATGTTGTTAACTTAGTCTGTATTGTCTTTAAAAGCATGTATTCAACATCTGCATAATGCAAGGATTACTTGTTGCAATTCACAAATCCTATTTTGGATTTGGAAAACAGTATAGCTAATATAATAATAAATGTATATTTACTGTAATAAAGAATTTATGTGACATATAATGGTTCTAATCATCTGTTTTCTGTTTTTGCCTCACCCCACCCCTTATCTCACTTTGTTTTTATATGTCAGCACACCACTCTGATGTCATATTTTCAACCAACAACCAAAATGATTTTCAGCAGAGGGAAGCAGACCAAATGCTGCATCTCAGCCTACCAATCCTCCACCAGCTGCTGCACCAACATCCAGCACATAGGTTCATAGGAGTTTGCTAGGCTAACGACCACAAGGACCTTTTTAAGCCTAGCCATACATCCCAAATCTCTTGACAAGTTCTGATATCCCTGATGAGTGTAAGCAGGGGTTTGGGAGATGAAAAATTTACACACAGGAGCCTGGGAAATGAACCAGGTTGTCTGTGTCCATTAGAGACATAGGTGCCAAACCATGGATGAATCTTCTGTTCCCCATCCAATTGTCCAAGTTGCACTAGAATTGTGTTAGGGAGGAACTCTGCTTCACATGTATGGGGAGCCTGTTCCATAGACGGGGTAGTCTCTGGGATACAAACCCGTCTCTCCAGCAGGTCCTATTTATATCACAGGCAAGGTTTAAGTCTTTAGAACAGGTAATTCTGGTGCTGTTTGTTTTGTGGATATGCAGGAGGGCCATCAGAGTGGGGTCTGACAATGGCCTGCATGACAGGCACAGATCTTCCCTTAAAAGCCTGTAGGAGACAGAATACAGGGACAGGGCCTTGAGGCGATCTGCATAAGACATTTCACTTATGCCCTGTATTTTTTTTAGTGAGGAACCTCTGTGGATTTTCCAACTGTTGGATACGCCTAGTTAGGTACATACCAAAGGGGGCACTCTACTCAATGACAGGTCTGACGAATGCCGAATACAGTGTAACAATGACTTCCTGGACTTAGATGCCATACCTTTGTTTATAAGTTGCGCAACATAGAATGATTTCTTCACTGGCTACATTACTATCTGTGTGCATCCCCAAGTCGCTGACTACTAGGTCAACTGTAAGGGGTGTATTGTCAATATGATAGTTACCAGGGGTGGATGACTTCCAAAAGGATACTATTATGCATTTCTTGACATTTATTTTTAGTCCATGACTCTGACACCAGTTGTTTGTTTGTGTCAGACGTTCCTGGAGAACATCTGTGTCAGTGTGGGATTCAACGACAGCTCCTAATTTGCAATCACCTGCAAACTTAGTCAGCCAGAGACCACTGACATTGGCCTTGATTTCAGAGAAGGAAATGCCAAAAAGGAACAGTCCAAGGACTGATCCCTGAGGGACTCCACTTGTGACTGGCCTCTTTGTAGAGGTGGACTCCTCAATTCTAATTTCCTGAGTCCTGTCTGTGAGCCAGTTGGCTATCCACTGGGTATCATACGAATTTGTACCTAACCTCCTGAGTTTGTCAACAATGCCTGAGTGAGGTATTGTGTCGCCTTATTCATAAAAGATAAACACTCCTCCAGACTAGTAGCCCAGCATAATGCATCTGAGATACATCAGGTACAACTAATACTGGGTAAGATGACGATTCAGGTCATAGCCTGCTTTAGGTCCCCAACCATGTCCAAAGCCTCTCACTCCAGGTTCCTAAGCACCCTGGAAACTATCAGGGGACAATCCAACATTCTCATAGTAGGTGACTTCAACTACCCCTCCATCAACTGGCAAAACTACTCATGCACCAATACACTGTCCCAATGCTTCCTGGAATTCATCGATCCCATTGCCCTGGACCAGCTCATTCTTACCCCCACTAGAGGAAGCAACATCCTTGACCTGGTTATTACTAAATTATTAACATGGGCAACCGTTGCTCTGCACCAATAGTCAATTCCTCCCTGGTTAAATCTGACCACAAACTAAACACCATGGAAATCTACATCTCACCCACACCCCCCGCAAAGCTAACCACCATGTAAAACTTCTCCAAAGCTGACTTTGGGCTCCTAAAAACAGAGACGGCTAACTTCATGGCACCCACGTCAATGGAAAACGGATGCATGACTGCCGAATCATACACCAATGCACTGTATGAACACATACATAAATGCATGGAACTAAACATACCCAACAGAACCAAGACACTCTCCTCCAAAAAAAGGAAGCCAATCTGATGGTCCCCTGCCATTAATAAACTCTACAAAAGAAGGAAGAAACTGTTGCAGAAAAAGGTGAAGTCCCAACACTAGAAAAACTCACTTATTACCCTCAGCATAAAGTTGAGATCCCTCATCAAAACCTCTAAAGTCAGCTATGAAGGCAGAATTACGGCACACACTAAAAACAACCAAAAAGCCTTCTATAGTTATATCAAGAATCTCCATGGCAATACCCAGGTTTGCTCTGAGTTACTGCACAATGATACCTCCTATACTGAGCCAACAGATATTGCCAACATGTTGGCCGACAGATTCAGTGCAAACCTTACCCCTCTCCCCAAAAGATCAGTCACAATACCAGAGGAATGCCAGGCACCCAGCATTACTGCAGCACAGGTTAAGGCTGCATTATCCAAGGCCAAGAATACAGCTTCCATGAGACCTGACAATATCCCTGGATGTGTTCTACATAAACTACAAAGTGAACTGGCACCACATCTGTGTGCCCTGTTCAATCACAGCCTCACCTCAGGCTTTGTCCCTACCGAATAGCACATTGCTACAGTCACGTCCCTCTCCATAAAGGGGGAGCGACTACAGACCCTGGGAATTATCGCCCCATTAGCCTGACGAGTCTGATATGTAAGGCTATGGAGCGCATCATCATGGACCTAATTAACAAGGATATAGGGAATCTCCAAACTCTGATCCCACATAATTTGGTTTTGTGAAGGGTAAATCATGCCTGCTCAAACTGGTTGATTTCTTTGAGTCACTCACCAGAGCTGTGGATGAGGGCAAGGCAGTTCATACTGCCTACCTCGATCTGGCCAAGGCCTTTGATACCATTCCCCACTCAGGAGTTACTGATAAACTCACCAAACTAGGCAACAACACCTATATCACTAGGTGGGTTGCAAATTGGCTCACAGATAGAACCCACAGTGTGAAAGTAGTGGACTCCAAGTCAGACTGCTGACCAGTCACAAGTAGAGTCCCACAGGGATCGGTCCTAGGTCCTCTCCTGTTTGGCATCTACTTCTCAGAAGTCCAGGCCAACACGGAGGGACTCTGGCTGACCAAGTTAGCAGACGACTGCAAGGTAGGAGCCATTATTAACTCCCCAAGTGATGTAGACATCCTACAGAAAGGCCTCATTGAGACCAATGACTGGTGTCGAAACCATGGCCTTAAGCTTAATGCCAAAAAATGCGTCATCTCCTTTGGGAAAAACTCAGTTCCCACTGATTACCACATCGATGGGAGCCCACTGAACACTGAAGGCGTCTTAACAGATCTGGGGACACAGATTGACAGCAACCTCTCCTTCAACCAACACATTGCCACCGTGGTCAGAAAGTCCTTCTGTGTGGCACATCTCACTACCAAGGGTTTTGCATCCAGGAAGAAAGAGGTATTCATCTCTCTCTACTCTTCCCTTATTAGGCCTATCATAGAGTATAATGCCCCATTTGGCATGTACCTCACTAGACACATGCAACAGGTAGAAAGGCCACAAGGCCCTCATGAAGAGGATCCTAGGCCTTAAACACATGTCCTACCTGGGCAGACTCAAAAAACACCAGCTATTCTCTGTCTCATATAGTCTACGAAGAGGTGATCTCTGCTTGACTTACAAAGCCATGTCTGACCCAGCTTTGTTAGAAATGCTACATGTAAAGAAATCTAAATCCATCCACACCACACACTCCACAGACCTCAACCTCATTACCACAATCAAGAGAAAATGCTGAAGGGACAGGTTCATCTGGAATACACTTCCCATACATGTAAAGCAGAGCACCTCACTCGTCCTCTTCAAGAGAGATCTTGATGAGTGGATGGGAAATAGAAAGTTCACCCCGGGGATCACTGCAGTGGCTCTACCTGATAAAGGCACTGGGAACTAACGTCAGGCGGCATGATGCCAGGGCACTTCTATTGGCTAGGCTTGTAAAGGTTCCAGGGTCATTAGCGTAGTACATACCTATGAAATGCCCTGGCCAGGTCAAGGTAGGCAGTGTGAACCATTTTTCCCTCATCCACTGCTTTGGTTACCTTCTCAAATAAGTCCACTAGGCTGAGTAGGCATGATTTGCCCTTGATGAAACCAAACTGGGTTTGGTCCAATGTCTGGAGATTTGCTCATCTCTGTCGATCATTTCCATAATAATTCTTTCCATGGCTTTACATATAAGACGAGTGAGACTTATGGGTTTGTAGTTTCCAGGGTCTGTAGATGACCAACCTTTGTGCAGAGGGATGACTATTGCTGTTCTCCATTCATGAAGCACGGAGCCTGTTTGGAGGCTACAGTTAAACAGCAATTCCTGAGGCCCTGATATGTCATGTTTCATGCTACTTAGAAGGCAACTTGGGATATTGTCTGGGCCCACTGACGGAGTTATATTTGATGGTATTTCCTGAGGGAAGGTTGAGGGGGAGAAAGGGGTAAAGTTTAAGATGAATTTATCAGCCAGGAGGTTTGCTATATCTTCTGGCTCCATATAGGTGGCTCCATTTACAATGAGCTCTGTACACAACTGTGTATTGCCTTTGAGGTTGAGGACATAGCTAAAAAATGCTTTGTGGTTGCCCCTGGCCTGGGAGGCCAAACTTGCCTCAAATTTGGATTTGGTAGATTTTATTTGTCCTCTGAGTTGTTTGTTTAATTTGATGAGAGTGCTTTTATCCTGCTGGGTGCTGCACCTCCTAATTTTTGCCATGATCTTCGTCCTTCTGTTAAACAGCCTATTGATTTCGTGATTTCACCAAGGTGGCTTTTTTGTGTACTTCTTCCTGGTGGATACAGCTGCTTCTATGCAGCTATTAACATGCTGGTACAGCATTTCTGTGAACAGTTCTGCATAGGCAGCACTGTTCACAGGGTTTATGGGGGCTTGAAATTTTGTCAGGTTATCCCTTAACAGCAGGAGGTTAGCTTTAGAGTAGTTCCTGAATATTCCAGATTTAGCTGGGGGTCCAAGTTTTATTTTTACTTCAAAGGAGACCATTTTGTGGTCTGACCTTACCAGGGAAGACATTAGAGTAGAGCAACTCAACGTGGCAGCACTGCCTCCACAGCCCCACTACCTGGCCGATCTACATCAAGTAGCATTGCCCTGGCCTGTTGGTGCACTGGTACCCTCCGGGAGTACTGCTGGAGGTGAGAATTACATCACCCGCCAGGAGCTGCCAGGGATGGTGATTGCGGTACTTGAAACTAACATTACTGCTCGCCTCAGCCATCTGGAGAAGTTGCTCGCTGGAATGCAAAAGAGACCACTACATCAAGCAATCCCACAGGGAACTGAGGAAGGGGACAGTGCTGACAGTTCTGAGGATGAAGACTAGATTTGCACTTCTCCCATGCTTGATGGGCATTTGCCTCCAATATCCTCTACCTATCCCAAATCATGGTGTCCCTCAACCTTTTGTGTTCATCACCTTCCCTGTGTCTATCTAGTAGGTCCCATTTTTCTGCACTTGCTTTCTTACCTACCCTCCCTACCTGATTCTGACATCCCTACATTCATTCCCCAACATTCCTCTCTTCTTGAAATGGAAAAAAATGGGCACCTGTCCCACAAAAAAAAAAAAAACTGTCCCATACATACCTTTCCACTTCACATGTGTCTTCTTGACACACATGATTTGGTCCAATTGCCTATACAGCATTATTGTAATGTTATGACCAATCTGTGCTGTGGTGACAGTCCAAATTCATCCAATTTTCTATCCATGTTCACATTACAGTGTTTAAGACGTAGACAGCTATAGTCCTTTTATAATTCCTTCCTGCAAATCCCTTTATTGCTTCCTCTTTATTTTTCTCCTGCTTACCCACCGCCCCATTTCACCAATTTTCTATCTACCCCATTGTCACACTTTTAATCTGGTAAAAAATCGAATCACACACCAAACACATGGCCGGAAATTACCCCTAATAAAGCCTTTATTTTTTGTCCTCTGAATTTCTGTGGCGTTTGACATTGTGCACCAGTGCTGAGCAGTGGTGAATGGCTCTTCATGTCCTATGGTAAAACCTAGTGAGTTTCTGCCATCGTCCGCACTAGTCTGATTATTTCCACACAATGCTGCTTAAACTCACTGTGCTAGAGGAACACAGAGTTAAACCAGAGTAAAGGCAGTACTATGAAACCTTTACTCTGACAGTTCTTTACACTGCTGAATGTCACAAAAAAGCAAATTCATATGTGGAGTGTTGACATACATCACTTGACTGATTTTTTTGACAGTAGCTTCAAGGACTTGATTCCATATGCATCTCTCATCACTTCTTAGTTTGATGTTATGTGCGTATGATACATTTAATCACTCATATATTAAAATTTGCCACAGTTATGACTTTTCAGGGTTATATACTGATTACTGCCCAAACATGAGTATCTGAAGTGGCATCCCTCCCCACTGCTATCACAGATTTAGCTAACCTTGTTCTGCTCGTCATAAGCCTGTTGTCCATCTCCCAAGCTTTCTCTACACTTATGTCACTCACTTCATGCTACAAAGCATGTAATGTTAATAATGACAATAGAACAAAAAAAAATAACCATTAATGTGCCATTTAAAACAGCAGTGCTAGGTGTATGTTTATCTCTCCTTGTATTCATCCATTCACTACAACTCCTCTTTACATGTGTGTATCTATTAGGTTGGATGGATGATGTCTGCAGACTGACTTGACTGTGCTGATGGATAATGCTAACATGTTACCTTAAGTCAATAGTTTGTCAGTGCTCATGTACTGTGGAATGTTTTAAAATCATTTGTAGGATTCTGTTTGTGATATGTTCAGGTGCTAATGGATAAAATCTTCACCTAATGTGGTGTGTAAACTGTCCTTACTGTGACAAACCATACTGTATACACTTTTAAGGATATATGGCCATACACAAATAGTTAGTATATCTGCTGAGTCAGAATAATCACCTCAAAATATGTACCGCTCCTTGTCAATTCTAGAAAGCAATACACACAATTAAATTGTGATTTACACTGAGGCCTGCAAACAAGCTAATAGTTGTACAACTGTATAGAGGTAGGCATTAATGATAAAAATTGTGGAAAACACAATTTACTGGAGTCATTGTTCGTCACATTTGCAACAATGATTACATTTACTTAGGTAATGCTATCCTGACACCATCTGTATAAAAAAAAAAAAAAAGTGAATGATCTGGATTTGAACCATGTATTATCTGTGCTCCGAGTGGCTGCTTACTGCTCTTATACCTGGTGCAACACGGAAAGCTAGGCAGTAGGTGTATTTTTTACACTCAGTACTGTCCAAAGTGCTGATAGCCATACAACTCCACTTAGCTTGTCTGTGCAAAGGAAGGTTAACCAATAGAAATATTACTATTTTCCCATTTAAGCACAGAACCGTATTTGCTCATTACTTAACGCCACACAAATGGGGACGGCAACAGCAACAGTTCTTAATGTCATAAAAATTATGACACAACATTTCCAATATAAACTACAATATGAACAGCACAGTATCTGTCAGCTATTTCACACATAACGCATATTCCTAACTAATTTTCAAGTTCCAGTTGTATTCATGAAATGGGAATCTCACATGCACTAACACTTTGCCATGTTTTGTGCAAATGAGTTTCTCTGAGATGCGCTATGTAAACAGGTGTTTGGCATGTCATACTATGGTTATTGTCCAGTTATCATCCATCTCAATAAAAGGCATTCACTAACACAACAGAAGGGAAGGGAATTGTTCCACTGAAGCCATATGTACTTAGACTCATGTGTGCCCTGCAGCAATGCACTTGTAAATGATATCTCAGTAATAGGTCTGATGTCAAGTACATTACAGAAATAAAAAGCACAAATGCATTGTTCCATTTGTTACAGGTTTAGATTAAGACTGGCGTTTGGTCATCACTGTTCAAAACACATTGATATTGTCAGAAGAATCTAGTACTGTCGACATCAATTCATCAGAATATGAACATGCATACATCAACACTTGAAGCTCTGCTATTTTCAAAGTGTGTGTGTGTGTGTGTGTGTGTGTGTGTGTGTGTGTGTGTGTGTGTGTGTGTGTGAGTGAGAAAGTGTTATGTAAACAACATACTGAGGAACAGTTACGTGTATATCTCAGTTCTACAACATGCATTCATGACAGCTTATTTCACCCAGGTTAGCAAGATGTCTTTTAAAGTATTTTTGCACATTGCAATCACAAAAGCAAATCTGAAGTCCAGCCTTTGCACACAAGTCTTATAACAGTATATGTTACCTGCAGCATTATGATGATGTCACCCCTCTATAAATACCACTACGACAATGAAAATATCAGACTTCTGTGATGGAGCGAATGTTAAGTATTGTGTTCTGGAGCTGAACTAAGTAGTAAGGTAGGGGGGTTCAAATTGCACAACAGTCAACTTGTGGATGTGCCTTATGTCTAACTGCATATGTGCGTAGTCAGAAGAGAATGAGTATATGTCCTAATGTTCTCACTGAGAAAAAAATGTTACAGTGGTAGATGACTGCACAGCAATTTCATACAACCCTCCCAAAATCATCTTCTCACGATACACTGATGATGTCATCTGCTATAAAATGTTCTCTAAAAATATGAAAGTCAGACTTGTACTGTGGCGCTGGCATTACATACCGTGTTCTTTAGCTTATGTAATTAGATACGCAGAGGTTCTAATCTCACTGCAGTCAATGTGTGTGTTTGGGTGTGTTTTCAGTTCTCTCTCATTCTGGAGACCATTTCTGAACAGCATGTGAGACACTCCTACCAAGATTATCTTCTCAACATACGTTGATGACATCATCTGCTGTAAAGTGTTCTCTAACAATGTGAAAGTCAGACTTGTGCTGTATTGCTAGTGTTAAGTACTGCGCTCTCTAGCTGGTGTAACTAGGTACGTATGGGCTCCAATCTCACTGCAGTCAACTTGTGAGTGTGTGTGTTCAGTTAACTCTCATTCTGGAGACCATTTTACTGCAGCATGTGAGATACTCATACCAACATCTTCTTTTCACCATACACTGATGATGTCTCATCTGCTATAAAGTGCTCTCCGACAATATGAAAGTCAGACTTGTGCTGTGGTGCCAGTGTTAAGTAATGTGTTCTCTAGCTTGTGTAACTAGGTAGGTAGGGGGTTTATTTTAATCTCACAGCACTCAATGTATGTGTGTGTGTGTGTGTGTGTGTGTGTGTGTGTGTGTGTGTGTGTGTGTGTGTGTGTGTGTGTGTGTGTGTTCAGTCAAATATAAGTCAGGAGACCATTTTATAGCAGCATGTGAAACACTCCTACCAACATCTTCTTCTCACCATACACTGATGTCATGTAATATAAAGTGGTTCCTTTGCCAGTTTCCTCCAGTAAATGTCAGCCCCCTCTTGCCTATTGTCTGTACCCCTAACTGCAGTCATCCTTATCAGCAGAATCTCCTTTCTGCATTCCTGTGTTGGTTTAGTCCACAGTATACTTTCTGCTACTTTATGAATATAGTATTCTGCATAACTGTTCTTAGTCTCAGTAAGGATCTGCATCTAAACCACTCTTTCCTTATTGCTTGAACCCCCTCCTGCTTCATCATCACCCCTTTCCATTTTGAATTGCAACTTTCTGCTTGTGTTATGTATAACAGCCTTAACTGTTTAGCTCTAAAATATCCCTTCAAATCAGGTAATTCTAAACCTCCTTATTCTACTGAATCAACTTATCCCACTTGACTCTTGCCCTCTTCCTCTCTCAGAAAAAACTCTTCAACTTTTTATTAATTACTATTCACAACTTCCCCTTTGGATGATAAAAATATGTCTGACCTGTGTATAAACTAAAGGGACTAAAAACATTTTATCTTCCTTTCCATAGCCATAGGCAAGAGCACCCAGTTTCTCAATTTTTGTATTACCTTTGTTCAGCCTCTTCCCACCTATCCTTAGCTGCCATAACAGCATCCTTTTTAAAAACTACTCCTAAATACTTCATATTACCATGTCCACATAAACATGGGTGTTGCTGAACCAATCCATGAGTGGGTGCATAGTTTACAGCTACAGCCTTTGTTTTATCATCATTAGTTTTATACTCCCAAAACACTCATAACTGTTATATAATGTTCCACAACACTGACATGTCCTTTTCTGCGTTTGTCAAGTACAAAATAATAAAAATATTTTTTGTTCAATATTATACCAATTACATCATGAATTTCTGAGTCCCTTATTTTCTTTTCAAGTGTTCTCAATATAGTATAAATGACATGGGGGAAAGAAGACACCCTCTGCCTGGTTCCACTGTTCAGACAAAACTTATCAGAGAGGAACCTTCCCACTTTGATTTTTGCCTACAATCTTTCATACATCCACCTAATTAACCTTATTACTGCATCAGGAAATGCATGTTTCAACTGCCCTACTCATAAAATCTCAGCTTCCTCTGCTGAATGCTTTCTGTGCATCAAGACCCACCAACAACAGTGGCATTTTCTTACATTCTGCTTCCCTCTAGGCCATCATTGTTCTATTAATGTTGTCAAATGTTTGTCTCTCCTTGACAAAACCACACTGATCTGATTTTTTTCCATATAGGCACATTTCAATTTTAAATCAAGATTATAAAATGCTTCCCCTCCTTTTAAAATACTATTAAACAAAACCTTCCACATCTTTATCACTTTCTTCTCTCTTTGTTTCCAAACTTCCACAGGAATACCATCTATTCCTGGAGACTTTCCTGCAGATTGGTTATATATTACCATTTTTATCTCATCTCCTCCCTTCTTAACTGTTAATTATTGAGCCCCATATACCTCTGATTTTGGCATATTTAAATCTTACATAAATATTTCCATCTGTGCTTTTTCTTGATTTCCCTACTTCTCTGCGTTATACAAATTTTCATAAAACTTTAGAAATATCTCTAATACCTCTACAGGATCTCTGGTTATTTTTCTTGTTATAGGCTTCCTATGTATGGCAACACCCCTTACTACCTTTCTTTTACCCAAATCGTTGTGCCAAAAGTTTTTGTGCACTGGCGTTATTACCAAAAAAATTCTACTTAACAGCAATCTTTCTAAACTTGTGCATATTACCCAGGTACTCCTTAGTTTCTCTTCAGCAATCTGCAACTGCACCTCATCTTGCTCTGTGAGATTCCCTTATTCTGCAATGCTTTAACTTTTGTCAGCCCCTCTAAATAATTATCGTTACTTCTTATCCATATCTTGTTTTCTTTCATCTCTACTCTATTTTAAACTCTACTTTCATTTTATCCCATTCAGTAGCTATAACCACTGCAATACTTTCTAGCTTCCTTAATAACTCCTGAATAATTTCCATTAACCATTCCTTAAATTCCTCTCTTTTAAAGAGATAGATGTGGACGTGCCAGTGCCTCATCTTTACCCTGCATTTTTATCTTAGTAAATATTGGCACATGATCTGAATTAGTTATTGGATATATGTCTCAAAATTCTGAATTAAATGGACATAATCCTGTGAAATATAATTTCTGTCTAGTTTAGCCCAGCTATTATACATTGGGAATAATATCCAAATTCACTCCAAGTGCCTATTACTTAATTCACATTTTCCATACCAAATATTTTCATAAATTTCTTCATATATCTACCCTCTTTTGTTATATTTCCCTTCTAGCTCCCAGACACATCCTCAATGTTGCAAAACAAATTCCAATCCCCACATATGAGCAATATTTCCTGCTGAAAGCTGATTTTTTTTCTTCCAAAATGCTATAAAGCACCATAACAGCAGTTTTAGCTGGAATATAAATGCATGCTAGTATAATAATTATCCTTTGCCAGTTGTCCCTTACTACCAAACATTTGCCATTATTTTCTTCCTCTCACTACTGGAGCTCCTCTGTCAATTAATATAAGTACTTCTCTTTTTCTTTGATTCTGATATTCTGCTGACTATCCATCCTGAAATCCTTTATCAGATTCACATGCTCAGCTCTTTCCAAATGTGTCTCCTACATTACTGCTATTTGCACTCTGCATTTCTATATATAATTAAATATTCTTTCCTTTTTGTGTATACCTGTAAGGTCATTCACATTCCAGGATAACATGAAAAGTATTGCCACTATGATAAAAAGTCATTATTCTTACCTACTGTATATGACAGCATTTTAAATGTCTATTTCCAGCTTTTCTGATACATGCACCCACTAAGGCAGGTTGATCCTTTATACAGTTCTTTCTTATAATCAACATTAGAACCTGTCACATTTTACAATAGGTTTTGTTTTAATGAAATCCCTGAAACAACACACACACAAACACACACATACACACTACACACTCAAGAACACCTCCATAATCTGTCAATTTAATGCAAACACAGACTACTGTGCACATCTTCAAATAATAAAGTTTAACCCTCCAAACAGGAGCAACTGTCCCAAACAGACAGCTGTAAACAGTCATTAATTAACCTAAAGTTGAGGTTATCCATTCTAAGACACATGTTATCCCCTATGCTTTTACTTACACTAATTGGCATTTGTTCTTTTTTATCTTTATTCCACTTCCAGATGTGAAACACAGCTTGCATGCTTTCAGAAAACATTGTTAGCCTTGAATAAACCATTATTCTGATTTTTATTGCCCTATAATCATCTTCATGGAAATGTAAGAAAACAATGTAGTTCTCAGATGCAGGCTTATAAAGACAAGCTGAAACTTTATTGCTAAAGGAAAACTTGCCATTATAGTCAGTGTTCTCTTATTTACTTTGTCCATTTAAAACTTTTTATTAGATTAAGCCAATGATCTTAATCCAGACATTCACCTATACAAAAGTAAGAGAAAACATATCATCTCTACATTATGTTATGATCTGTGTACTTTTGCATCAACCCCCCCACCTCAACAATGCATGATTACAAGCCTATTAACTTAAATATGTTTTTGTCTAGCCTTTTTTTTTCTCTTTTTGCATTGTTATGCCTACATTTCAAAGAAAGAAAATGCACCTGTTTACTATCTTTATCACATACAAGAACAATTAAAATACTTTACTATAAAATGTGCAATTGACATCATAAAAAAGTTCCATACAAATACTGTTATGAAAAAGAAATTGTTTTACATACACTTACTTTTTTCCTTCCTCTTCCCCATAGCGTCCTTCCAAACATCAATGGCATGAAGTAAAGCAAATGCCTTTTAGTCCCCCACAAGTTTAACAAAGTCAACAAAAGTTCACTCTCTCCACTTTTTCTTATACAACTGTATTTCACAAATGGAACTGATGTTTTGCACTCACACATTTATTCACTAATTTCCTTATTGCTGGTCTTCTTCCTGTTCATCTACATATCTCAACTCCAGAATCTGGTACAATTCTGAGGTACTCCTAGTTGTTCTAGTAAACTCCTGCACTTTTCTTCTCTCGTGCATTTTATTTCACAGCCCTTCACATGACTGTTGGTGGATTTTTTTTTAAATTCATTGTTTTTTTTGTTTTTTTTTGTAAGTAGTCATGCATAATTTCAAAATCATCTTTAGAGGGAAACATAGGCTCATCTTGGGGAATTCCCTGTTTTAATTAAAGACCAGATGTCATTCCCCACACACGAACCTGAAGCTCTGAAAACTTACACATAAACGTGACTGTTACTGGAAAAGTATTTTTTTTAAGATACAGACTTCAGTGCTGCTGAGATAGTAAAACTGAGCAGTGAACAAGCAAACTGTCAAACATGAAGTTCCAGTCCCATGAGGGGAGGGGATAATTTAAGAAGGACAGAGATGTAACACTATTTTAAAGAGCTGTTTGACTAGTCAGTGCTGGGCCACAGTTCTTCCTTTTACAAGATGATGGTGATGATGATTCACAAGGATAGATGACACATGCACCCTGATCATTAACTAAGTGAGGCCAAAAATCAAACCGGTATCTGAGAAAAATCAAGATCAGCTTTAAGGTGACAGACCAAGAGAACACTTGGTACCTCTCTACACAAACATAGAACTGATTTCATTAGGCAGTAAAGGCTTGCCAAGTGAAAGTTTCCCTAGCAACATCAATTTCTGAAATCCCTGTTGGTGAATCCGGTAGGATAAAGGAATCTATGTTAGAAGTTAGGCTCTGAGCTACAGCCAGCAGTCTCTATAAATTTTGAGAACATCCTTAGCTTGTCCAGGGAGAAATTCCTGCAATATCAGGGACCTGATTGCTTAAAACCATACCCATCTCAGCCACCAAAGAGTAATGAGAATGGGTTTTAGTCTTTTTTGTCTGAACTTTGTGATATAACATGGTATCACTGTGAAAGGAAAGAATATACACAGGATTTTCCAGTGCCACAGGAGGCAGAATCATTCAATTACCATCCCCTTGTCCTGCTGAATGGAGGAGAACAGGAAGACTAAATTCACCCAAGAGGCACAACAGCTAATCTCTGGAGTGCCCCACTTCTTAAATACACTGACCAGACACAGGCTGAATCTTTAGCTACAAGACAAGACTGGATGAGCATTCCAGAGAATTTGCCAGCTGGTTCATCTCCTTGAACATGTGAACCACTGGAAATGTAGTGCTCCTAAATTTCATTGCCAGGTAAGCATCATTTCCCAGCAAATGGCATATGATATGGCGTCCCCTTGCTTATGTTTATCATTACAGATCAGTTGCATTACTGGATGAGAGTGGGCTCTAGAAGCAGTATTTCTTCCAAGGTTCTCAGAGCTGGTTGACTGCTCTTCCCTCCAAATGGAGGAAATACAGTCTCCTCTTCAGGAAGAACCACATGCCATGCACCACATGGTACCCTAGAAAAGCTGACTATCCAGTAAGTGAAGCATATATTGTCAGAATTTGCACCAGGTTTTGGTTGCAGATAGACACCGAAACTAAAAGAAGGTACAGCAGTAACATCAAAAGAAGGTGTATGAATGCAAGGTGCCTCTGAAGTCAATCACATCTTACATTCCACTGCAACACCAACATCCTCAGGCATTCAAATGTCATCATGAAGAATGTGGCAGTCACTGGGCCCTGAAGGTGCAGGAAAGTCTGAGTCTTGACACTTCTCAGTGTCCTCATGCCCATAGCAAAAAACAAACTCCTGAGCCCTTTGTGAAGCAATTATTCAGTTATGTGCCCAAAAGTCAATCATCTGAGCAGGAGCCAAAAAATATTTTTTCCAATGGATAGTCATCAATGAGGACGCTACAGGAATGCCTACGGAAGGGATAATTACAACCATCCCCTGGACAAGGCCACCAGGTGACAGATGAACAAGTAAGGAAACACATACAGATCTTTCTTCTACAAGGTTTCAGAAAACATGGCCAGCAGTTTGATAAAATGTCTAGGTGCTGAGGAACATCACAATTGTATTGAAAGTAGTACCAATATACAGAAAACCAGAGTAATCCACTGTATGTATTCCTCAGTGGTGAAATGTCCCAAGGTATCCATCATGTCTAATACACAATCCTGGTGCCCCTCAGAAGTCAGGGTATAAACAACTGTACGGTAACACCTGAAGCGAGATACAGTGGATGTCTTGGGTGAAGTCACTGATATACAAAATGAAATGAAAGGCATCAACCCTTTTTTGGACCAGAATAAGGAAAGAATAGAACTTCTACACCTTTTTCAAACATGGAACAGTCTCCACAACTCCTCTGACCAGTATAATCTAGGCCTGTAAAATTCTGCTGAGATAGAATGATCAGTCAGCACAGCTCAAAATGGGGGAGGAAGGAAGAGCTCCAGAATGTGATCAAGAGTGGTCATGTATAAACCCAACTGATTTTTTTATGGATGATTATCCAAGCCATGGAGAGCTTAAAGAACCAACTCCATTTTTTGGCAGCCTCAGACCAGACCAGAATCAGAGAAGTGGAATTGCAGCTGGTGGTGTCATCTATTTGGCAACTTAGCTGGCAATGGAAGAAGAAGACTACAGTGAGCAGAACTAATCTTTTTTTGGAGTTGGTCAGGGATAGGATAGAAAAGAACAGAAAATGTAGAGGATGAAGGACAGGTGTTAAAAAGGACCTCTGCTATGGGGAGTGTCTACTTCTTCCTCAGCAGCTCAATGGCCAGACCCTGAATGCAATAGCCAAAGAACAACTTCTCCAATAACTAGGCATATAAGACCTTGTTCCTCAAACCCTCCTTCAGAAAAGACAGATTCAGTTATACTAGCCTGCAGGCACACCCATCAGCCTGTGTTCCTAGTCAGGAAGCTCATTCTCATTGTCAAAACTATAGCAGGGAACATGGTAGCCCACTGCAGATGGTGTGGACAGAGTCTTATGATGGTCTAGGAAGACAATATGAAATGCACTTGAAAGGGCAATGGTACTGTATAACACCTAAGCAGTATGCAACTAGCGTATCCAGATGACTCTGGAAGTAAGTATGCTAAAACAATTCCCTTCCAAAATGAAAGGATCAGTGGTATCAAATCAAAGATAGACAAAATGCATAAAAACGTAGCCACAATTCAAGCAATTACCAGGTCAACGACAAAGCAAGGCAAACAAAACTTAAATGCTAACAAAAACTTCAGTGGCTACAAACAGAGCAGTTATAATTTCTAATGATGCAAAACAAGCAATCAGCACTCCACAAATGGCACATAGAACTCGGTTGTGCAGCTTCTGCATCTTTCTTTTATTTTAAAAGTACAAGAGCATTAAGGCCTTTCTTGGAAAATTTAAGTCATGTACTCACCATAACTATGCATCTGTGCTCTCCATTTTCATTCTTCATCAACGTATGGGTCTCGGATCTGACTCGGCCAAATTATTTAGATTCTTGGAACTGACTCTCAAGCTCCTTCCTTTACCCATAATGCCCCTTATTTGCTTGATTACCTCAGACTGAGTTTGCTGCTGCTAAATATGCCAGAAAGCATAAATACTTATAATAATTATAAATACAGCAAGAAACAGGATAGAGACAAAGTAGAAGCTCAGACTGGGAACAATGCTTCCCATATACTTCAGGTCACTCCCAAATGATAAGGATAGGGGGAAGGAAGGTGGGTAGTAGAGGAAGAATGAAAATGGACAACACAGATACATAGTTATGGTGAGTACACAACTTAAATATCTAATGTTGCAATTTTCATTCACTCCTCAGTGTATTGGACAGAGTCCCCAGCTACAATAATCTTGGGTGGCCCTCATGGAAGGATATTCCATAGAACCACAGAGCCAAAAGCAGTCCTGTTCCTGGATATGATGTCCAACTTGTAATAGGAAATAAAAGTATGAGAATTGGAGCAAGTAGCCACATCACAAATCTCATCAATTGAAGCTGTAGCTCAAAAATCAGATGATGTAGCCATGGATCTAGTTAAATGAGCCTTTGGAGAGTTAAGTAATACCAAACTGACTCAGCCAAATTCTTTAGATTTCTGGAACTGACTCTCAAACTCCTTCCTTGTTGCTATTAGACAGAGGCACAGTAAACTAAACTTTGTAGGAACCTATGAACCTCTTATACAAAGGAAATGCAATCTGTTATCAATTTAACTAAGGTAACTGCAGATACTGATATTCCCAATTTTTTTTTAAGCAAAACAAACAAACAGTTAAGTTTTCTGAAATCCTTTCGTTCTATGGAAGTAAAAATGAAGTTTTCTATGTACATCTAAAAGATGTAGCATGTATTTTCCCTTATTGTCAAAGTTTGGAAAGATGACTGGTAAATTGATTACTTGATTCATGTTTGACTCAGAAACAACTTCTGGCAGAAAGGAAGGATTTGTATGTAATGTCACTCTGTCCTTGTGAAAAAAAAAACAGATAATGTGGTTTTAAAGAGAATGCTTGGAGTTCAGAAACTCACCTTACTGACGTAATGGCAACAAGAAGTATTATTTTCCAAGAGAGACATTTCAGGTCGGACTTAGCCGAAAGTTCAAAGGGGGAATGAGTTAAAGTTTGTAACAAAACAGTAAGATCCCAAAGTGAAGTTGGGTCTCTTATTGGAGGTCTAAGCAAAAGAGTACCCTTTAGAAAAGCCTTACAAATTGTAGAAGAGACTAGGGTGAAGGCATTATGTCCTATGTGATAATTAGAGATGGCTGCAAGCAGGACTTTGATAAAGGAGAAACTTGCATACAGGAGACTGGTGGGCCAAATGTGGACTACAGGATTTGTTGGTGACTCCACTGAGAGGGAATTAGGGCAAAGAACCTGCTGCATTTGTTGTTGAGAGGGAGAGGCAAAAAGGTTGCATCATGGCTGACCACAGCGGCTAAAAGTTATTTCTATCATTACAGGATTGAGAGACCAATGTGGCATGAGGATGGATCTACTGAGCTTGTTGGCTAAGACGCTATTTCTCTGGAATGTGTGTTGCTACAAGAAAGTGGTTGCAGGAGCTCACCCCACTGCCAGACTCTCACTGCTTTTCAGCAATGGGAGAAAGATCCCCCCTCATTTGTATATGTACCAAACCATTGACATATTGTCTGTCTGGGCAGCAATTGTACCTAGAGGGAAGAGAGTTCTGAAAGGCCTGCAATGCTAATAGGACTGCTCTCATCTCTAAGGCATGCAAACTGGTGTCTTCTGAGGACCACGCACCCTGAAAAGTCTGTCTCAAGAAATGCCCCCCCGCAATTGGAAGGCGTCCATGGTCAGCATGGCTTCTGGGGGAGGAAAGATAAATGGGCACCCCTGACAAAGCTCATTGGAATGGATCCAAAAAAGTTAGGGAATCCTTGCATGCTCTCAAAATCTATATAGGATACTTTAACAGATATTGAAGTGTCGGCCATTGTATTAACAGGATCCACTGGAGAATCCACATGTGAAAGAGAGCCATGGGTAATAGGGTGATTGCTGCAGTCATCAAACCTAATGCTTAAAGAACCAGTCTCGCAGAAGAATAGGGATGGTCTAGAATCTGTCTAATGTGCAATCTTAGGGAATGAATTCTGTCTGACTGTGTCCAGTTGAGCTCCTATAAACTCCAAGACTTGAACTGGTTGAAGTTGGGACTTCGAAGGATTTACTGTGATCCCTAGGAATGGACACAACTGGAGTAAGTAATCCCTGCTCGCCCCTAGGAGATGCATGGTTGGTGCGGAGATGAGCCAGTCATCTAAATAAGGAAACACTCTGAATCTGTGCAGTCTGAGATACGCTGCCACCACTGTCATGCATTTGCTGAACACCCGGAGGGCTGTGGTGAGACCAAAGGGCAGAGCTCTGAAATGGTAAGACCGGCTCTCAGCTGAAAGCGCAGATATCTTTGACAGCAAATGTGTATTTTGACAGTATGCATCCTGAAGATCTACAGGGCACATCCAGTCATCCCTCTGTAGAAGAGGCAGATTGGACTGAACCATGACCATCCAGAACTTCTTCACAAACTGATTTAGATGACTGAGATCCAGGTTTCCTTGAGTAAATTCTGGATCCTACTTGGTTTGGTGGGATTCTTTTGGATAACTGTATTTTTTAGCAGCTTTTGGATCTCTAATGCTGCTAACTCCCTCTGACTGGGTGGAACAGCAGGGATATGTCTCTTTTGTGAAGGGCTTTGTGAAAAGGGAATGACGTATCCTCTGGATATGATCCTTTGCACCCAAGAATCTCCTGTGATGGCTGCCCAGGCATCTGGGTGCAAGGAAAAAGCCCCAACTGCTTTCAGAGAAGAACAGTCAGGGCACCTTTCAGAAGTGTGGAAAGGGCCTGTCCAAGAAAGAATCCCAAGACCCTTGAGATTTTCTGAGCCACATATTCTTACCAGTATGCTGATTCCTAGAGAAAGGTCTTTGTATGGTAGAGAAACAGATTCCAACCACAGACAAGGTTTTCCATCTTTCTCACTGTGAGAAAGTGTGTCCTTAACTGTGGGCCCAAACAGGGAAGAATCATCAAAAGGAGCATTGATGAAAGGATTTAAAGGGCTCCATAAAACCACACAGTCTCATCCAAGCATGTCTCCTTATGGTTATGCATGAACCAGTGGCCCATGAGGAACGTTCAGCAGCATGACATATTAACCTCATGGATGCATTGCATATAGATTGTAGGATGGCCAGTTGTGAGGACTAAGTTTTCTTTTCCTCTGCCAACATGGACCCTGGGGTAGACTTAGAGAGTTCCTTGATCAAGTCCTGCTGTAATCTAGTAAAATGTGCCAGGTAACTGAGCAACCATAAGGCAAGGGACACTGAAGCATAAGTGTGCTTTCCCAACCTGTCCAACACCCTAGACTCCCTGTTAGAAGGATATTCGGCTAGTTCTTTTTTGGAGGCTGCCGCCACAACCATAGAATCTACAGACATATCCTTAATCCAGTACTGCCTGCCTTTGAAGGGCTACTAAAATCTTCTCTAGATGGTGGGGCATAGGCTCCATTGAATCTGGTTCCTTCAATGCCTGATGGGAGACAAGGTCTATAAGGTCATCCACTGGGGGGGTGGGTAACCCAAGATGTAGATGGGCCAGACCTGAAGGATTCTTGGAACACCAATTCCTCTTGGGAAGGGCTTTGGGAGGACCAAATGCCTTTCTGGAACAGGATCTCTAAAATGTCTCTAAAGGAAACATCCTCAGGTGGGGACCTAGAGGACCCTTCTCCTCATCAAAATCAGTGTCCTCAGTTAAAGTTTCCTGATGGGAATATAAGTGCCTCCTCTTGCACTTCCACTTCCGGTCTACCTTTTCAGTGGGGTATTTAGGAGAGGTATCGGAAGAGATGGGGAGTTCCTGAACAGGAATGGTCTAGAAGCTCTTATGGGCTGATTGTCCCTATGGAAAAGGGTGACAGGGCTTAGAGTTCAAATGCATTGGGGGTAAGGTATAGGATCCGAGGAAGTGAGAGTAGAAGATTCCCTAGGACGGGTGAACACCCGATCCACTACCTAAAAGGCATAGTGTCCAGGAGAGGCAGAAAAAAAGAAGTTATGTTCTTACCATAATTTTCCATCTGTGTTGCTCATCTTCATTCAATCATAACTAATGGGTGTCAGTTCCGTCCTCAGAATCGAGTCGGCCTTGTAACAAGCTCGAGCCAGCCAAAAAAACTCTTGAGCTAAGCTTTACCCACAGTGACCCTCTCCTTGTTTCCTCAGATCGAGTTTGCCCAAGACAAGGAAAGCAGAGGCTTTTTCTGAGCAGGTCCCTTAAGGTGGGATTTGGACCAAATCCAAACCTACAGGAGCTCCTTGGAAGGTGAAGGAGGGTGGGACGCAATGAATGAATGAAGATGAACAACACAGATGGAACGTTATGGTAAGAACATAACTTCTTTATCTGATGTTAATCTTCATTCATTCCTTACTGATGGGATAGAGTCCCTAGCTACTTTACGTCCTGGGAGGCCCCTGTGGAAGGATGTTCCTGAGTACCACTGAACCAAAGGATGCTCTCCCCCTGGAGACCAAATTCTATTTGTAATGAGTGATAAAGGTATGGGGGTAGCTCAAGCTGCAGCTGTGTCATCCATCGGAGACTTTGAGTGAAAAGCAACAGAAGTCGCCACTGATCTGGTGGAGTGTGCTTTGACCTTGCTTAGTAGAAGAATTTTATTACGTTGGTAGACAAAGGATATGCAGTTTCTTAACCACTTAGATAATGTCACTTTAGAAAAAGAGATTCCAATTTAGGGCCTGAATAGGAAACAAACAACTGGTCTGATTTATGTACTGATTTAGTTCTGTCTAAATAAAATCGTAATTGACGATGTACATCCAGCAAATGATGGCAGTATTCTCCTTTATTTGAGTAGTTAGGAAAAAAGACTGGTAGGTCAATTGTCTGGTTAATTGTTAATTCTGAAATAACTTTGGGCAGAAAGGAAGGGTTACTCTGGAGTGATACTCTCTCTCCCTATGAAAGACCATGTAAGGGTGTTTTATACACAAGGCCTGAAGCTCGGATATGCATCTTGCTGAGGTGATGGCTACTAAAAATAATGATTTCCAGTATAACAACTTTAAATCACAAGTGGTAGTAGGTTTGAATGGTGATCGTGTCAGGGATTGCAGTACTAGTGTTAAACTCCAAGGTTCAATCGGTTCTTTGAAGGGTGGTCTGATATGTGATACCCCTTTCAAGAAGGTTTTACAGAAACGATGAGAGATTAAGGATGAGTCTTGGAATCCATTATGGAAGTTTGAGATATCAGCCAAATGTACTCAAATGGTGGAAACGGCTGCTCCTGCATGAAGAAGACTTGACAAATAATCCAAAACCACACTAACAGGAGCTGAGCAAGGGTCTAGTTCTCTTTGCCGGGACCAAATAAGGAATCTCTTCCACTTGCTAAGATAGATTTTCCTGGTGGATAGTTTATGTGAAGCCAGAAGAATGTTACGTACCGGGGAGGTAAGGTTATTCTAACTGGCAATTACTGGAAGTGGAGAAACCAAGCTGTCAGCTTGAGACTGGATATGCTTGGGTGAATCAACCCCTGTGGGTGTGAGATCAATTCCGGCGTTGGATCCAGAATCCATGGTTGGCATACTAGGTGAGGCTAAAGGATGGGAAACTAAACTTATCAAGACCAATAGGGAGCAATGAAGATTACTCTGCTTCTCAACCAAAAGTCCTTCTTTAGAAATTGTGGAATCAGAGGAAGGGGAGGGAAAGCATGCAGAAGTCCTGTGGGCCAATCATGTATTAGAGCATCCCTCCCCCTGTGGGTGAATTAGGGCAAAGCAGCTGCTGCATTTGTGATTTGCTGGAGAGGTGCAGCAAGGCTGGCTCCAGCAGCTGAAGATCTTTGCCGCTATGATTGTATTGAGGGACCACTAGTGAGGCAGGAGGGTACATCTGCTCAGTCTGTCTGCAATCATGCTGGAATTCCTGGGAATGTGCATTGCAATCAAAAAGTGGTTGGAAGCTGTCGCCCATTGTCAAATTCTCATGGTCTCTCGACACAATGGGTAGGACTTTGTTCCCTCTTGTTTGTTGATGTTCCAGACCACTGACATGTTGTCGGACTGGATAGCAATTGTCCCTGACAGAAGGAAAGATTGGAATGCTAGCAACATTAGAAGCACTGCCCTAGAACACTGATATGCAGGTTGGACTCTATGGTTGACCAAGTGCCTTGGCCGTCGTTCCCTGAAAGTGCCCCCCACCATATCAGGGAAGTGTCCATGGTCACTATGGTCTTGGGCTGAGATGGGGAGAAAGGGTGACTCCATAGGTTTTTTTCTGCCTTCATCAACCAAGTTAAATCTTGTTTGCATCGTTTTGTTATGCAGATCTTAAAGGATATAGAATGATGCGAAGGGGACCACTGTGTTATTAGGAGCCATTGAAGAAGTCTCATGTGTAGTCTCACTAGGGGAACTATTGTAATTGATGCTGCCATTGATCTTAGAAGTTGAAGGACAGCCCAAACTGCAACCTTTTCTTGAGAGAGTATCACCCAGTGTTGGGAGCTCAGTCTTTCTAACCTGTGATCTGGAAGGGAGACTAGGCAAAATTGATTATTGAAAGTTGCTCCTATAAATTCCAAGGTTTGAGAAGGAGTCAACTTGCATTTCTCCCTGTTTTTAGAGATTCCTTAGTATTTTGCTAGTTTTAGAGTGTAGTTTAAGGCTGTAACCAGTAGATGCTTGGTGGGGGAGGTAAGGAGCCAATCATCTAAATATGGAAACACTCAGAATCCTTGCAGTCTCAAGTGAGCTGTTACCACTGCCATGCATTTGGTGAACACTCTGGGGGTTGTAGAGAGTCTGAAGGGCAGCGCCCAGAATTGATAATGATTGGCTCCCAGCTAGAAGCAAAGAAATCTACTGGAGCATTTATCCATTTTTATGTGGTAATATGCATCCTTAAGATCTAGTGAGCACATCCAATCATCTTTCTCCAGGAAAGGAAGGATAGACTGAGCCGTGACCATCTGGAATTTTGTTTGGTTGACAAACTTGTTCAGAATTCTGAGATCCAAAATTGGTCTCCAGTCCCCTGTCTTTTTTGGCACTAAAAAGAACCTTGAGTAGAATCCAGATCCTATTTGGTCTGGTAGGACTACTTGGACGACTCTTTTTTGAGACAGCTTTCTTATTTTTTGAGCTGCTTCTTCCCTTTGACTGGGTGGAACATCGGGAATTTGTCTTCATTGGTTTGGATACATATTGAATGGTATGTGATAACATCTGGTTATGATATTCTGCACCCAAGTATCTGTGGTTATTGCTTGCCAGGCAGGTTGGTGCAGAGGGAAACGTCTCCAGACGGCTTCCAGAGGAAAGCAATCGGGTCGTTCTTCAGCAGCACTGGTAGAGCTGCCCAGAGAAAGAAACTCTGAACCACTGGTTACGCAGACCCCCTCCTGCCTCTGTAAGGGCGTCTTCCCGATGAGTTACCCCCTCTGCCGCAGAAAGTAAACTTGCCACGTGTGTCATGGAAAGGATCCTGGGATTTCTTGTGCCACATTTTTCCACTCCTCTGATTCCTACAGTAGGGTCGTTGTAGGTGGAAAAATATACACCCACTGCAGACAGGGCCTTGCCGTCCTTCTCACACCTGGCTAACATGTCTTTCACTTTTCAGCCAAAAAGGGAAGAAGCTTCCACTGGAGCATTAAGAAAGGAAGACTTAAAAGGGTCCGCAAAGTTACAAAGGCACATCCAGGCATGACGTCTCATGACAACGCCTGAACCCGCAGCTCTAGCCACCCCTTCGGTAGCATGAGAGATTAACAGCATGGACGAGTTGGATATGGATTCTAGGGTCGCAAGCTGCAAGGCAACTTTGTCACATACCTCATCAGAAACTGCTCCTGCTAGGGGTCCAGAGAATTCCGAGATTAGGTCTCTCTGAAGCTCAGTAAAATGTGCCAAGTAATTCAAGGACTGAATGGCAAAGTTCGATGAGGCAAACACTTCCCTAACCTGTCCACTGCCAGAGACTCCCTGTTTGGGGGGGTGGACAGTCTGGCTCTCCTCAGCGAGCTCTTTCCTAGTGGCCGCTGCCACCACCATAGCATCTACTGGTAGGCCTTTGGACCAGTGTGGACTTCTCGCACACAGGGATAAAACTTTATCTGGTTTCCAGGGAACTGATTCAACGGTATCAGGATTCTTCAATGTACACTGCACAATGAGTTGGATTAGTTCGTCTGCAGGCGGGGTCACCCAAGAAGTAGAGGGTCGAGCAAGAAAAGCCTGCAATAATACAGACTCCTCAGAGCAAGGGTTGGTGGGCTTCCATTCTCCCCACTGCTTTAAATTTTCCAGTATGTCCCTAAAGGAGACATCCTCAGGGGGTGATCATGGGGACCCCCTCCTCTTCATCGTAATCTATATCTTCAGTGAGGGACTCTTCAGGGGAGTCCACATGCTTCCTCTTGCATGATCTCTTACATGGTACCTCTTCAGCGGGGGCTTCTGACGAGAACTCTGAGGAGAGGGTACCTCTGTGTTAGGGTACCTTGAGGCTCTTGTGCTCGATGTCCCAATGTTGTGGCCTGTGTCAGCTGCATTTCAGAGGGAGAACATATCTGGTATTCCAATGCTGATGGGTTGCCTACTGAGGCAAGGGCTCTCTCCATCACTTGGAAAGCTGGCCTGCCTGAAGAGAGATGGGAGCCTGGAACCGAGAAGGACAACCTCAGAACCGGGGTCACACCTCCGCTCCGACGAGCTCACTCCCAAGAAAGGAGCCCCACCAGGAGGACTTGGTACTCCCAAGGCTCCCAGAACCATAGTAGATGGCACCATAGAAAAAATTGTAGCCGTACTAGGGGACACGGTGTCTGCAGCCAAATCACAATCCTGAGGATGGCTCTGCTCCATGTGAGCCTAAGACCAAAGGGTTGGCTCTGGAACCACGGTGAGGTCCACCAGTGGAACCGAAGAAGTGGGAGCTGAAAAGGGCGTCCGTGCCGGGTGCTTTGATACCTGCAGGGAGGTCAAAGGAGGAGAATATGCAGGAGTGCATGGAGAAAAACTGCCAACTCCGGTTGGGAGGGGAGTTCTTGAAGGTGTTGAAATCCCTCTGGCCATCAGCAGCTGATCCACAAGTCGCACCACGTCCAATTCCAAGAGGCTCCTGGAAGATCTGGTTGATATCCCCAATGGAGAATTGGGCCATTCCAAAAAAGGGCTATATTGTTGCCCAAAGAATAGATCTGCCGTGGAAGAGTATCGGGTCGAGGAACAGGCTCTCCTATCGGCACCATGGTCTCAAGACCAGGAACATGTATTGGGGGGGTGGGGGTGACCGGTGCTGGATTTACTATTGTGGTGCCTAATAGGATGGGGCTGAAATAACAGCTGAAGGAATAGTCGGTGCAGTCGATACTATCAGTACCGTGGCTGGTGCCAGGGCCAGTATTACTGAAGACAGCACCAAAGTGGATACATGCGGCTTCGGAACAGACAACGGCACCATGGAGGCAGCTGAGGCCCTGGAGCCGAAGTCGTTGGTGCCAATTTAGGAATTTTTGGCTTAGGTACAGACATTCTATCACCAGAATGAGGTGAAGAAGGAACAGAGTGACTTCTTTTTTTTGTTCTTTCTTTGGAGGGGTGAACCATGCAACGCAGAAATAGCCTCTGAAAAAGGTGTTTTTAACAGGCCTTTAAGAATCAATTTGTTTTTTCCTCTCATTTACAAATGTCACAAGGTGGTTGAACAGAGAGATGCGGAACACCCAGACAGTATACACAAGATACAAGAGTGTCCGAATTAGGCATTTTGTGACTGCACTGGTCGCATTGCTTGAATCCTGTTGTCCCTTTCTATTCAGACATGGCAGGAACAACTGCAAATTGTCTATCTAATATCGACAAAAAACAATACAAAGTACAAACTCTAAATGGAAAGACAGACAGGAAAGCATTTTTTTTGGAAGGCAAGAAAGAATACCAACAACGGTATGTAGATTACCTTAAGAGGTAAGGGGAAAGAAAGTAGAGAGAGAGGGAAGGCCTGTACCAATGATGGTACTAAGATTACTGAGTTGGTAAGAAGAAGAAAAAAATTTAACTTAATAGAGGTAAAGGTTTAGTGGCTAATAAGAGAAGGGATTACAAAGGCAAAAGAGAGAAATTCTGTGGAAAAAGAGGTTTCAGGATAATTTTTATAGTACTTAGCTGAGAACTGGCTTGACATGTCTTCATATCTATGCGGCAAATGAGATCTGGGGTAACAGGGAGAGGGGCACTATGGGTAAAGCTTAGCTCGAGAGTTGTTTTAGCTGGCAAGACCTTGTTACAAGGCTGACTCGGTTCCGAGGACAGAACCAACACCTATCAGTAATGAATGAATGAATGAATATTGACAACATCAGATCCAGTCTTACCTGAGTCAAAGCTCTCGGCTCAGCCAGTTCTCCATCTCTCCCCAGATCTCAACTCCAAGGAGAGAATCGGACCTGAGCTGTCCAGCTCCAAGCCTTCAAAGGGAAAGTGACATCTCCAAAAACTTTGGAGTTGAAGTCAGGCCCTTGGATCTGGCGCTAATTCTTTTTTCTCTGTGACTAATCCTGCTCAGTAGGGATTTATGCCAAATAGGTCAGGGATAAAGTTGGATCCAAAAAAGAAGGTGGTATCATCAGATCTGACATTTCAGCTCTCATCACTCTTGGATCCACTGGTTTCGAAACTATGGGTCAGATCAAGATGGAGTTATAAATATGTGAGAAAGTGGTTGAAGGCTCAGATCCATCATCAGCCTGTTCATATCTGCCTTAGAAAGACTATGGGAGGACATGAGTGAAGAAGTTTTGGAAGCAGGATGGGGCAACTTCCTAGGAGTCTCCTGTATAAATGGAGACCTAAACCTGGGAGAGACAGGTTCCAGAGAAAATCATGGGCTCTTGATCAGAGAAGACCTAACCACAGTGATTGTCAGATTTGAGGGTGTCAGATCTGACACTTTTTGTATTTTGGAGGGAGGCTCTGAACTCAGAGCAGGAGCAGGAGACCGCACTAGAGAAAGCTTCCTTAGTTTCTTCATCTCTGACTGCTTACTCTTTTTAGTAGGAGTTTGAGCCACAGAAGTCAAAGCAATAAAGGAGGAAGAAGCTGGCAAAAGGCCCTTCAGGACCAACTTATTCCGCCTATCACTGATCGCCCTTGAATTAAAGCCTACACAGATCTCGCATGATACCTGTAAGTGAGAAGGGCCTAAACAATATATGCACTCCTTGTGGACATCAGAATTGGGTATCTGGCTTGTCAGCCAACCAAACACTAGCCAACAAGAATAAAGAAAGTCTACCAGAAGTTTTATACAAGAAAAGTTTTTTTTTTTTTTTTTTTTGCATTTATATTAGAAATGAAAGATAAAGGGAAGATTAACTGCCAACAATGGTAAGGAAAAATACCTAATGGCAGAAGGAAGGCAAAGTATCAACAATTAACAAAAAAGTTACCTAAATGGAAAACCCGGAGGTAAGGAAGAGTAAAGGGAGGAAGGCTAAATAGAAATATATATTAAAGTTTAGAAAACAGAAGAAAAAATAAATTGTATCTACTAACTAAACCTAGCAAGGTACCCTAGAGCTCGAGAGAGCACAATCCTAACTGAATCATTAGAGTGGCAAATGACATATGAGGTAATCTGGCAAGTAAGGGGAATCATTGGTAAAGGGAGGATCTCGAGAGTCGGATCCAGGAATCAAAATAGTTTGGCCGAGTTGGATCTGAGACCCATACATTGAGGAATGAATTGAGGAATTAATGAAAATGACAACATCGGATGTAACAGTTACCATTTTAAAATATGGTGACAAGAAAAGCAAAACTTGTTTTCATTGTCCTGCATGAGGGAACATACAACATCCAAAATGAAAGCAAGAATGTTAAACGCTTACCACTCCTATACCCTCAAAAGCAAATATTGCAGTCCCAAAGAAGAGAGGATACTTCTTCCAATTAGCAATCAAAGGAAGTTTCCATGGAGGAGGTATATCCTAAGAAAAAAGAAACATTCAGTTTATCATTTTAAACAGTTACATTAATATTTGCCTAAAGTATTAAATTCATGTGGTAAATACATCGAAGTATAAGAAATGCTATTTAAACGTGCATCATAAAGGAACATGTAAAATCTCAGTCCAAGGTCAGCTTGTCTCACAGTAAAATAAATTCTGTTTCTTTAGAAGTGGAGGAAAGACTATTTTCAGATTTAGGCAACTCTAGCACTATGTTCCTAGGTACCTGCCTAGGGCCTTTTGCAAGCTGGGGGGCCCCATCAAGACCGTCAGTCAAGGTCACCAGATGAAAGACAAGGAATTTAGTCATATATTTTTTCTTCTCCTTCAGAAACAACCATCGAGCAATGTTTTCTTCTCCTTCAGAAACAACCATCAAACAATGAAACAGCAGGCAATAAAGAAAAACTGGAAATGGAGCACAGCATAATTTTGAGTGATCACAGCTCCTCTGCAGTTACACAATACATCTATGGTTCTGAAGTCTACACTATCAGAGATTATCACACAGCTGAAACCACATTTTCCCCCAATAGCGTACTTGCTTTGTCCTTGGCATTTTCTGTTGAATAAACAAGGCAAAATCAATAGCAGATTGGATAGCATTGTGAGCACACCTAAAGAGGAAACAGTGGAAAGAATTCAAGCACAATGAAAGGGAAATTAGGTTACCACCTGACTGATAAGTACTGAAAGTGTGTGCAGCTACCATGAGCCCAACTAGCATCATTATTCAGAATTTTTAAAGCTAAAGTACATGCCAGCTGAGCTTCTTGACATTCTAAAGCAAGCATACCCCTCCACTGATCTAGCCCTAGCATAGCAGTTATGATCCCAATGGTCTAATGCTCTTACAGGGCTGGCATTCCTCTGAACTGCTCTGATTTGTAAAGAATACTCTAATTTTAAGTTCATTTTCAGCAGCTGCTCCATTGCTATGCGTTAAAGAATGACTGCTCCACTTTCTGTACTCTCAATAGTTCAGCTGTAGCATGACACTAAATTAGTAAGAGAAGGGCTTCAAGGATCTTACCAGTCATGTGATCCAGTCACTTGCATCTTTAATGCTCATGCCACAGGATGCAAAATTTATTTATGGCTTTATGACTTATTCTGGAAGTAAGCGGTTAAGTGCTATGTTTGGATGTTTAAAAAAAACATGTAGGTTCAAATGGATTACTTTAGGTTTGAGCAGTTTTGTTTTCAATTCGGTGTTAACTTCAATTATAACATTCTCATTTTAGATGTTTCAGAAACTTTGCAAAATTTTTTGTACTGTGATGCCACTGTAATAAGCATTTTAGGCACCTTACATAGCATAAGTAACTATACTGTGCTCTGCACTTCTACATTAGTTTTTGAGTCTGGAGTCTGGAGTCCAGTTTGGAGAAGGTACAGATGCATACCTCTCAACTTCTTTGTTCAATGATCAAGGGCAAACTTCCAAAATGGCTTCACACTGATAAACTGCTTAATTACAACTCTCCAGGTTTTAAAAAAGGAAGCGAGAAACAAGGGCTAGTAAATTCTGCCAGCTTTAATAAAATTCAACTACTAGCTAGAAGTACACCACCTAGATGCCACAGAGAAGAAACTTAGAGAGCCTGAAAAAAAATCAACTAGAAAAGTTGAAAAGAAAACACTAACTGGGAAGAATCTTACAGCTGTTCACCAAAGAGAAGTTCAAGTTCAAGCTCCAGCTTTGGTACAAGACATGGCTACCAACAATTTAGACAAAAAAATAAATCAAATGTACTCAAAGCTGATTCAAACAAATGAACATTAAAGGAGTACATCAACTCAACTAACAAAACACTGAAAAAGTGGAAGAAGCTTAAAGCAGCTATTCAGATGAACTGATAAAACAGCCAAAAACAGAGGCTGAAATGAAGAAAAAGCTGGCTGAGAATAGCGGTTTCAAAAAATGGAAGATTTAACGCACCCATAAAAAAAAAAAAAGTTATGTACTCACCATAATGTTCCATGTTTGTTGCTCATGATCTCACCTTCTTTCTTACTTGGTGGGTTCGGAGCCGATACTAGTCTCCGACTCAGCCGTATCCTAAAGCTCGAGAACTGCCACTGGCTGGAGGGTAGACCCTATCCTAACATACCTAGCGAGAGTTGCCCAGATCTCATTTGTGATAACCCATAACATATATATATATATATATATACACACACACACACACACACACATAAAAAAAAAATATATATATATATATATATATATATATATATATATATATATATATATACATACATACACACACACACACACACACACACACACACACACACACACACCTATCAGTACCAGCAAACAACATTGATAGACCCTAAGCCTATCCAATTCATGAAACAGGAAGGGAATCATAGCACATATAGCCAAATAATTCCTCTCAATCCTCCAGGAAGGGGGAAGGGATGCAAGAAAGAAGGCAAGATCACTGACAACAAACATGGAACGTTATGGTGAGTACATAACTTCTTTATGTTATGTTGTCCCTATCGCGCCTTCATTCTTGCTTTGTGGGACAGCATCCCCAGTGCCTTCTTTCTTGGGTGGCTCAAGGGAATAAACTCTTCACAACAGTGGAACCAAAGGATGCCCTGTTCCGGGAGGCCACATCTACCTTGTAATGAGTGATGAAGATATGAGGATTAACCCAAGTAGCTACCGCACAAATTGAGTCCAAAGGCAGTCTAGCCTGAAATGCCATAGAGGTAGATAATGCTCTAGTGGAATGCCCATGAATTTTTCCTGGAAGTTGTTTACCCTGTTAGCTATAAACATAAGTGATGGTGTCTGTAAGCCATTTCAATAAGATCACTTTTGAGACTGAAATACCCTTTCTGTTTTCTGAAAATGATATAAACAACTGGTCGGATTTTCTGAAGTCTTTTGTCCTGTACAAGTAGAAATGCAACTGCCTAAGCACATCCAGTTGGTGGAGTCTACATTCTGCCTTTTTGCCATAATTTGGGAAGAAAACAGGGAGTTCTATTGATTGATTTAAATTTGACTCAGGGCAAACTTTTGGTAGGAAGGATGGATTGGTTCTGAGAGAAACTCTGTTTTTGTGAAAAATTAAATAAGGGGGATGAATGGAGATAGCGTGTAACTCTGATACCCTCTGAGCTGAGGTAATGACTGTCAAGAAGATTGTTTTCCAAGTCAAGGACTTCAGAGAACAGGTAGCAGCTGGTTCAAAAGGAGGGAGAATCAAGGAAGCTAAGACTAAATTTAGATCCCAAAGAGGAGGTGGTTCTCTTATTGTGACTCAGGAGGATAGTACCTTTCAGGAAAGCTTTGCATAATCTGTGGGACATAACGTTTGAACCCATTTCTCCAACATGATAATTGGAAATAGCAGCCAGCTGAACTCAGATGGTGGCTGCAGCTGCCCCTTGGTTAAAAGTCTCAGTTAGGAATTCCAGGATTATCGAAATGGGTGCAGTAAAAGGATCAATATAATTTTTGGATGCCCAACATGAGAACCTCTTCCATTTGCTGGCATAAATCTTTCTAGTTGCAGATTTGTGAGAAGACATCAAAATGTGTCATACTGCTGGGAAATGTCAGGAAGCATGGCTAAGACTGGAAGTGGAGGAACCAAGCTGTCAGCTTGAGAGTATGAATAGAAGGGTAGAGCATTCCTGACTGATGCATCAGAAGATCTGGAACTGGGTGCAGCATCCAAGAATCCCCCTGGAGATGGGGCCAAAGGAAGGGGAACCAAATCTGAGGCCAGTAAGGGGCAATGAGGATTAGCTTGCAACCCAGCAATTTTGCTTTATGAAGAACTTTGGGTATTGGGGGAAAAGCATAAAGAAGTCCCGGGGGCCAATAGTGAACAAGGTCATCCCTGGGTAACTGTCCCAGTTGGGGGACCAGGGCAAAATAGCTGCTGCATTTGGTATTCGTGGACGTGGCAAAGAGGTTGCAGCAAGGCTGGCCCCAACTTGCAAAAAATTTGTTTTACAATTTCCTGCTTCAGGGACCACTCATGTGGCATCAGAATTGCTATCACGTTGGATTTTCCCAGGATGTGCATTGCAATCAGAAAAGACAGAGAGGACACCACCCACTGCCGTACTCTTAGAGCCTCTCGAAAAAAGGGGTAAGATCTGGTTCCACCTTGCTTGTTGATGTGCCACACTACGGACATGTTGTCTGTTTGAACTGCAATCGTCCCCATCGGTAGAGAGTCCTAAAGTGCTTGCAATGCCAGAAGTACCACTCTTATCTCCAGGACATTGATGTGCAAGTGGCATTCGTGTTGCTGCCAAATTCCTTGAACAGTCTGTCCTAGATAATGCCCCCCACCCTATCTGGGAAGCATCCGTGGTCACTATGGCTACCGGTTGGGGAAGGATGAACGGCCTGCCTATCTTTACGTGAATAGACTGAAGCCACCACTGTAGATCCCTTTTGCAGGTCTCCGTAATGTGGATCTCATGCGACATGGGTAGATTCTGCATGCACCATTGAGCAAAAAGAAGTCACTGCAATATCTTCATATGGAAGTGTGCCAAGGGAACTAGTGTTATTGCTGCCGCCATCAAGCCTAGCACTTTGAGGGAAATCTTGCTTGAATCTTTTCTCCTGATCAAGATTGACACCTGATGTTGTATGGTTGACACTCTCTCCTGAGGCAATTTTGCGATCATGTCTTTTGTATTTAGATTTGCCCCTATAAATGTAATATGCTGACATGGCAACAAGGCAGATTTTTTTGTAGTTGACAGTGATGCCTAACTCTGAGCAGAGACTAATTGTGGTGTCCCTTGCTATGATTAGTCGATGCTCGGTGGTGGTGGTAATGAGCCAGTCATCTAGATATGGAAACACCTGGAATCCTAGACACCTCAGGTGACCCGTAACTACTGCCATGCATTTGGTGAACACACTGGGGGCTGCAGTGAGACCAAAGGGTGGAGCTCTGAACTGATAATGACTGGCTCCCAGCCAGAAGCATAGATATCTCCTGGATTGCTTGTCCATCTTGATGTGGTAGTATGCATCCTGGAGATCGATGGAGCATATCCGATTGTCCTTTCCCAAAAAGGGAAGAATGGACTGCAGTGTCACCATCCGGAACTTTGTTTTCTTGACAGACTTTTTCAGCCTGCTGATATCCAAAATGGGTCTCCAGTCCCCTGTTTTCTTTGGAACTAAAAAGAACCTTGAGTAAGTTCTGGATCCGATTTGGTCTGCGGGGACTTCCTGGATGGCAACCTTTGAACTTCTAGGTTTGCTTGATCCTGTACATTGGGAGGGGCATCTGGGATTGATTTTTGTTTTCTGGGAAGAGGTAGCATGGAGAAAGGAATGTTGTATCCCCTGGATATTATTGACTGTACCCATCTGTCTTTTGTGATACTTTGCCAGGCTTCTGGGTAGAGTGACAATCTGCCCCTGTCTCCAGAGGTGGACAGGCGGGCCTCCTTTCAGGAGTGCTGGAAGGGCCTACCAGAGAATGTATCTCTGTCGCCCTGATTCTATGGACCCCCTTCTGCCACGAAGGTGGCATCGCCCGTCATTATTTCCCCCTCTGCCCCTGGGGGAAAAATCACCACATGCATCAGGTGAAGCTCCCTGGGATTTCCGGAACCACATTTTCCTGCCTTTTTGACCTTTGGGATAAGGTCTAATAGGTACGGAGGAACGTACTCCTACAGCAGAGAGAGTTTTGCCATCTTGCTCACACCTGGTAAGAGTCTCTTTTACCTTGGGCCCGAACAATGACGAGCCATCAAATGGGGCGTTCGTAAAGGAGGACTTGAAGGGCTCCGTGAACTCACAAAGGCACATTCAGGAATTTCTTCATAAGACAATTCCTGTGCCTGCGGCTCTGCTTGCTCCATCGGCTGCATAAGAGATGAGTCACATGGAGGAGTTGACTACAGAAGACAAGGACGCAAGCTGGCAAGCAGTCTTGTCTATAGCTCCCACAGCTGTAGGATCCTGAAAAGTATGTCCCAGCTCTTTGAGGAGATCCTTCTGGAGACAAGTGAAATGGGAGAAATAATTCAGTGACCTAAGGGTAAAGGCCACTGATGAAAACACACGCTTTCTGTATCTGTCCATCGTAAGGGACTCCTTGTTCAGTGGATGGACAGAAAAAGAAGTTTCTGCTAATTCCTTCTTTGTGGCTGCCTCAAACACCATAGCATCAACTGAAACACCCTTAGTCAGGAAAAGTTTGTCCTCGGAACCAGTTTCATAGATTCTGGAGAGGTTCACAGCTTTCAACTGACCACCCCCAAGTAGCTGGTTGAAAGGAGGAAACACCCAATAGGTGGAGGGTTGGGAGCCAAAAGCCTCCAGGTACACAGACTCATCTTCAGAAGGAGAAAGGGATTTCCGCCACCCCTCTGCCTGAGGATTTCCAGGATGTCTGAAAATGAGACATCCTCCAAGGGGGACCGTGGGGACCCTTCTGAATCCTCCAAATCTGTGTCTGACGTGAGAGACTCAGGGGAGTCTATCTGCTTCCTCTTACAAGTCCTTTTCTGAGGGACCTCCTCAGAGGAGTACTCTGGCGAGGTTCCAGAAGGGGGGGGTCAGGAGGAGGGAGGGGTGACCTGGGACATTGGTTCCCTACGCTTTGGAAGGAGGGCTGGTGTGGAGGTAGACACCGGCCCTGAAGCGGACGGAGCAGCTGAAGCAGAGAGTGGGGCGGTCTGGGAGGACAGCATACTCCTCATCACCTCAAAGGCACCAAGATTCCAGCCCGAAAGAGTCTCCGGCTCTGAAGAGCCTGGAGATGTCCCCCGCATCAAGAGCGATGGCTCTGAGGCTGATGTAGTAGCCAAACTCACCTGCGCCAAAGCCCTGAGTGGGACAGTAAGAACCGACAAGGATCCAATCCCGCTCTCTCCGCCCCCCAGAGCCGACGAGGGAGTCTTGGCCCCCAGATCCCTTGACAGAAGGTGGTATCGAAGAGATTGTACCAGACAGCTGACTTGCAAGACCGGTGGTTTTCGGGTCCGACAGTTCCACCACAATGACTTCCATGCACTCCGGTCCCGAACTCGAGTGAGTCAAAGGAGGAATCAATGACAAAGTAGGTTGGACAGTTGGCTCCATGTCCATATGGGCTGGGCTCGATAAAACATTTGCCATTGCCAGAGTCCTAAGTAAATTCTTCACCACCCTCTCCACATCATCATCTGAAAGGCTCCTGGATGATCAAAAGGAATGGGTGGATGAGCAGTGACTACCTGTCACAGACTGAAGCAGAGGAGACTGCGGTATAGAATGCATCAGCTCCAAGGAGGGAGACCGGTTTCTTTTATGGCTCCTAGCCGGTTCAGAGGACACTGGAGGAACCGAAGGAGATCGTGTCTTGTCAGACCCGACTGACTTCGGATCTGACAAACTTGTTTGCTTGTCTTGAGCCTTCAACGACTCCCGAGCTTGGAGCCGACGAAGATGCTTTCTTGGTGAGCCTATATGATTTGCCTGCCTGATCCTCTTCCACAGATGCCTCAAAGGGTGCTTTCAGTAACCCTCTCAGAATCAACTTATTTTTCCACTCCTGCAGGACCGTAGAGCTAAAACCATGACACATGGAACAAGAGTCCTACAGGTGAATGGCTCCCAGGCAGTACATGCAACTTGTATGGCCATTGGTCAACAACATCTTCTGTATGCAGGAATCACATTTTTTGAATCTTTTGATGACTCCTTGGACATGTCTGATATACAACACAGTAACTACCACAACAATTATTAATAACAGTAGCAGAAAGAAGAAAAACAGCCAAAAGGACCGAAAAGACAAGTTTTTTTGTTTTTTTGTTTTTTTTTTAAGAAGATGGGAAAACAAGGGATTAAAGGAGGAGAGTCTCTAAGTTTAAAGACAACTCCTCTGACTGAGGAGATGCCTCTAACTTAAACGGCGAGCTCCCTTGGAAAAGGGGAAGTAAAAAAGGGGGGCCCTAACTAAAATGGGATGAAAACAAGAGGAGAAAACGAATCCTCTAACTGAAATGGATTCGTGGGGATTAGTAGGCCTGAGAGAAGGAAACGATGGCCTCAACAACAAACAGTAAAAACAGGGCGATAGACACGAAGCACCTAAACAGTTAGCAACCCCTAACTACAAGGAATACTACAACTAAGAAAATATCAGGATTCTTGAAAAAAAGAAAAAGAAAAAGAAAAAATACAACTTAGCCTGACCCAGTCGCAGACAATCCCTAAGCTTCAAGAGGCAAATGAGATCTGGGTACTTCTTGCTGGGCATGTTGCGATAGGGTCTAGCCTCGAGCAAGTGGCAGCTCTCGAGCTTTAGGATACGGCCAAGTCGGAGCAGAGTATCGGCTCCGAACCCACCAAGCAAGAATGAAGGTGAGATAAGGACAACATAACATCATAAGTTATGTACTCACCATAACAATAGATCCATGTTGTCAGATTTTCATCTGGTTCAACTATGGGT
The DNA here is from genome assembly GCF_019279795.1 of Protopterus annectens. Lineage (NCBI taxonomy): Eukaryota > Metazoa > Chordata > Ceratodontiformes > Protopteridae > Protopterus > Protopterus annectens. The sequence goes on from NC_056735.1 coordinate 184,395,775, forward strand.
TGTTGGATCTGACCTCAGCAGAGAATCTGAAGCTCTTCACTTCCAGGGTTCTGACTCCTTCCCTACCCATAATTCCCTGAACTCCACCTCAGTCCCTCAAATTACGTTTTCTCCCAGAAATATTATATCCATAAGTAGATCAATGTAATTACATACTAACAAAATATCTCCCATTCAAAACCAGTTCTAGAATGTACCATAGAAAAAATGGCAGGGTTATAGGACACTGGTAGTAGTAACTGTCCTGCTGACAGAGAATGTCATAGTCGACAAGGTCTTCAAAGCCCTATTTGTGGCAATTTGTCAGGGGCAGGTGAGAAGAATGTTGAACTGGACAAAAATCAGACATGGATCTATTGCTATGGCAAGTACATAATTTTTGTATCCAGTGTTGTCTGCTCTCATCCGATTCACATCTGGGACAGAATTCCAAGCATACAGAACTGGATGGCATCAGGGAAGGACATTCCTGAGGATGGTGGAGCCAAACGAAGAAGGTGATCTAGTCTATAATGAGATAGAAATATGTATGAATGGTTGACCAAGTAGCTTCTGTGCAAATCTAAGTCTAAAGTGGGGAAAGCAGTGGCCACTGCCCTTGTGAAATGAGCTTTAGGTTTAGATTGTAGGGACAAGCCCTTTTCATTGTACATAAATTAAATGTATTCCGATAACTATCTGGACAAGGTAACTTTAGCCTCTGCTTTGCCCAATTTAAGCTTGGAGAATGCCACAAACAATTGATCTGGCTTTCTCAAAGGTTTAGTTCTATGCAGATACAATCTAAGCTGATGATGCACATACAGCATATGTAGCATGTATTCACCTTTGTTTGAAAATATTGGAAAAAAGACTGAAAGGTTTATTGACTGTTTATATTAGCTTCAGATGCTACCTTAGGAAGGAAGGATGCATTACTTCTCAAGCAAACCTTCTCCTTATGAAAAACCGAATATGGTTTGTAGGAAAGTGCTTGCATCTCTGAAATCCATTTGGCTGAAATGACTACCACCAGAAAAAATGTTTTCCAAGAAAGGAATTTTAAATCTACTGATGCTGCTGGCTCAAACTGTGCCTGAGTCATTGCCTGTAACGTGATGGTAATATCTCACTGAGGTACCAGGTCTCTGATCTGGGGCTGAGGAAAAAATGTTCCTTTAAAGAATGCTTCAGAAATTCTCTAAGAGGCTATAGAGCTGTCATTCTGGTCTATATGAAAGCTAGAGGTGGCTGCCATTTGTACTTTGATAGTTGAGTAAATGGGCCCATTGTGAAAAAGTTCTGACAGAAATTCTAGACGGGAAGGACAAGGAGCTGAAAATGGATCTAAGCCCTTGGAAGCAGCACAAATAGAAAACCTTTCCATTTGCTGCTGTATGTTTTCATAGTGGTTTGTTTTTGGGACAATGACAGTATCTGAACTGATGAAGAAAGTGTGGCATCTCTGGCTAATGTTAGAATTGGAGGAACCAAGCGGTTAACGTTATGGCTTTATGTTCCACAGGAAGTAGTCCGGCCAAGTGTATTAATAGATCTGGATACCGATCCAATTTCCATGAAAGATGCACTAGAAGAGGTCACAGGAATGGAAACCATGTTTGATGAGGCCAGAAAGGGGCAATGAGGATCACTTTGGCCTTGTACACTCTTGCATTCTTTATGAACCTGTTCATTATGGGTAATGGAAGAAAAACAGAGAGGAGGAACAGGAGCCAACTGCAGACAAGAGCATCCCTCAAGACAGATGTGCTCAACATGCCTGCCAGAACACTGAATGACCCTAGGATATGCTTTGTTATTAGAAAGTGGTGTGAAAACATCACTCATTAACCAGAAAATAGTAGAACTATCCCGACAGACTAAGTATGCTCCAAAGAAATAAAATCAATAAAAAATAAATATCTAAACAACAGAGCACACAGACACGGACTTAATTTGAATAAAATAAACCAAAATTTATTAGTAATGGTGAGCGCTTTCACACCACTATAACCAAAGTATAGTCCATTCACGGAAACAAACCAGGGCAGCTCATAAAAGATAAAAATCCTCAAAAATCTTCACTTGTAACAAATCAAAACGTTGAGTATAGCTAAGACAAGTCCTTTATTAACTGAAATCGGTAAGCACTTTCACCATAATGGCTTCATCAGACCGTAAATCACAAATAAAAAGTAGCCATTTATATATTAAATTAATAATGACATCATATCCTGCCAATGAATCAATATAAACAATCACCATGTGTTACTAATACGCTCCAACATATTTGTAAAACATCTAACATGCAGAAATATTTCTAAAATATAAAATTATTAATAAATAATTACATTCTACTAAAACATTTAAAATTCTTAGATACATTAAAAATAAATACATTGATGAATAAATAATCAAAATCAATTCACATTACACATATAATCTACTTATTTAACTTCAGCCTTCTATTGTGCAAAATAGGTTTTATAGGTATTTTCTCATTAAGTCCAGGGAGTTTATCAGCTCTGCACCTGATAATCCATCTCATCTCACAGCTCTCTGTGTAATTCCTAGTGTCACCTCCTCTAATCCCAGGGGTGACGACTTGTAATACTGAGAACTTAAACTCATGTGTGCGATCAGTGTTAATCACATGCCTTGCTAATGCATTGTGCTCGGTCACTCTATGTATATGGTACAGGTGCTCTCTGATTCTTTCCTTTAGCTTTCTATTAGTTTTACCTATATAAAATGCACTGCATGAGATACACCTGGCTAAATAAATAGCATTTTTAGTCTCACAATTTGCTGAAGTACTAAGACTATACACATAACTAGGAGTAGGGTGAACAAAACTATCCCTAATATCAATAGAGGCACATTGATTGCATTTCTGACAAGGCATCGTCCCCTTGTTAGGCTCACTACATATCTCCTTTGTCTGTAAACAGGGGTAACATAACATCTGCTTAAGATTCCTCTTATTTTTAAAAAGGAATTTTGGTTCATTTCCCACTACTTCTCTTATGGTCTCATCTAACATTAAGACATCCCAATGTTTACGCACAATTCCACTTAATGCAGGTGTATCCACAGTAAAAAAAAACATGGGTATCTTCACTATGGGGACATTGGATTGAATAGCCTCCCTGTCCTGATCCTATATTCTTATATTAGAAAAATACGGGCTGGCTCTAGTCGTTATAATTGTATCAATTTCTTCAAGGACGCTATCTACTTCATAACGGTCATACTGTCTAGCTATCAATCTCGTCCTCAGTGTCAATAACTCCTGCTTATAGCCTTCATATACTGGATTCAGTCTGGAAACTCTCATAGCCTGTCCTTTGACTACATTTTTAAAAACATACTGGGGATGCATACTCTCGCTATGTAGTAAGGTGT